>NW_026623922.1:281769-298583 GCF_030028575.1 Malurus melanocephalus | reverse complement strand
TGTACATGAGGTTTGTGCAGCTCACTGCTCAGAGTACCGACTGCACTGCAGCAAAGCAATGACAGTCACAGCAAACCTGCCCTCCTCAGTGATGCTGTTTCTCTCTCCAGGCTGCTCAGGGCTTGGAGAAAAACGTGCCAGGCTGGCAAGAGGAGATGGAGAGTAGCAGCAGCAGCAGCGGAGGGAGAAGATGAAATTTCACGAGTGCTAATTCCTTCCTCTGAAATGAGACTGAGGAAGCAACTCACCTTCAGCGTGTTTCCCAGGGCAGGCAAAGCATGTGGGACAGGAACAGGACAGTGGTCATTTTTTTTCCCCATGATCTACTGTTTAATTTTGGACTGGTTCCTTCCTTAYTTGCTGTGTAAGTTCCCTTTTGCTRTAATGACAGGATAAGARTGCCCTYMTTTGTGAGATGCTTKGATATCCAAGGAGGARAAACAACATGTAGAAGTTACAGATTATTAGTTTTATCTGCATCACAGCCATCTTCCTCTTGAATAAATCCTCTCACACGTACAAAAGACATTGTTGTTGAGTATCCCTCCCTGTGTCACACTGAAATATACCTGCTTTCATTGTACAGGAAGAAAGAGGGTTGTGTTCCTTCATTCAAGGACTGGGTAAACTTTTCAGTGTGTGTCCTGGCAAGGCATCATGAGAAGAGGGTAAAAGAGTAAATGAGAATAATGGCAACCTTTTTCTTTGGCTCCTGTCTCAGTGGATTTCTGTTCCCYGAGCTTCAACAATTTCCAAGTGAAAAAAAAATGAAAACAAACCAGTTTATGGTTTTCATTATTACATCAAATTTCCTCAGAACTGGGGCCAGGTACGTTCCAGACAAAGGGATCCTTTTTGACCAAAGTTCTCAAGTGTGTAATGCTCACTCTCTGCGATGCTGTGTTTCAGCTGAGCACATTTCACAGAGCTGTGTTCTGCACTGGGGCTCTCGTATTGCACCAGCTTTTAGAGGACAGCACCGTGCAGTGTTTCCACCCTCACCCCCTGCCTGTTTTGAACACACAAGAACAGCTTCCATCTGCATTAAACTCTGGTTCAGTGCTGCTCACAGAATGGGCAGAATGGGAGTGCCTGTGCTTCTGTTTCCTGAGGCAGCCCTGGCACATTCTGCATGGAGGTAGAACCCAACATTTTTGAAATAACAGTGGGATCAGAGGTATTATCTTTCAGGCGAATGTCTTTTGAAGACTGGAAGACTTTTGGCTGTCATTATATCATCTGTTGCCTCTTGTATATGGAAGGCAGCCTACAGACCCTACAGAGCAGGAGAAATGAGAAAACTCTCAGAATTACAGGATTATTATTTATTATTATTTAGGTTGCTAAAGATTGAGTCCAACCATAAACCTACCACTGACAACTCCACCACTAAGCCATGTCCCTAAGCACCTTGCCTACACACCTTTTAAATAACCACTTAACCACAGCTTTTCCCAGCTTTTGGAGATGATACAAAGGGAGGAACAAATAAATCCATGTCTTTGCTTTCCTCTTCTATCTATAAAGAAAGCCTGAAAGTGTTTGCGTTTTACAGATATTCTCAATGAACTTTTCAGCAGATACCTTGCACATGAAAAATTCAGATTTTGTCTCTAGTCTTGTTCCTGATATGCCCTCTGGACARCTTGAGAACTAATAGGATTATGATTTCTATGATAAAGATGGAGCACAAATAACTTAGAGAAAAAGTAAATTTTATCTAGGCTGTTCAAAATTCTGGCTTTTGTTAGTATATATTTAATGCAACACTGCTATAGATAGCTGGAGAAAAAAAATAACTGTTTGCTGAAGATTCATCTCAGTCTGCTCTATACAGCCAATAACACAAATATCCTTGCACTTTCACAAGGAAAAGCAGTTCAGATAAGTCTTGACCTTTCTGATGCTGGAAAGGTTAAAAACAACAAGAGAATGGAGGTTTTTCAGGAGGGAGAAAATGTCCCACTTTTCAAGCCTTCTTTTATTTGTCTCCAAAACGAACAAGGAGAGCACAGACTCACCYTGCACCTCCTTTTGGCATTTCTCCTTTCTGCTTCTCCTTCTCTCTCAGTAAATGTCAGGAGGGAGCCACAGTCAAGGCAGAAGTTTCTGGCTGGAGAGTCACCAAGTCCCAGGCAGCCCAGCTGTGCATCTCACCCTCAGCCTTGAGAAGCCGACCTTGCAGCTCTTTCTGGGCTTGGAATGTCTCAGAATGTTTAAAATAATGGAATAAAAACAAAACAGCAACTGCTCAGACAGCAGGGTGTCCTGGGAGCGCTGAAAGTCCTGAGCAGAGCTGCATCATCCAAACAACCATTTCTAGCAATTGCTTTGCTTATCTTGTACAAAATGACACAAAGGGAGAGCTTTGTCAGATGTTGCCTGGTGGTGTTTAACTAAGGGTAGGAAGTGGTCAGAGCTCTGCCTTACACCCTGCAGAAATTTGCAGTGCTGTGGAGAATTAAATAAGGGAACACAAGAAAGAGAGGATGCCTTCTGCTCTAACAGACAGAATTCAGCAGATTTTATCCACAGTTCTGTAAAAGAGTGACACAGAAAACCCAAACACTTCATCTGGGTTTCTTAAGCCAAGCTTTTCACCTGTTTGCATTTGGTTTTTCCAGGTTCCTTACCTGGCATCCAAAGATTCGACAACCAGAAGGATGGTCACTGATGGCAGTAATGGAAGCCAATGGGAGACTGCTTTGGTGCTCTTAAAATAAACAGAATTTTAAAGCAAACAAAAGAAGAAACAAAAAAAATTATCTAAGCATCTAATTTTGGACCATGTTGACAAATAAACTTGTGAACTTAATCTGCCAGCCAATCTGTCTCAGCCCCTCAAGTTAAAAATGAGATATAGTCATCACCTCCTTGCTCAGAGCTGTGAGAAAGCATTTATTAATTGCTATGAGAGAAGTATAATTAATTGCACGAGAGTAGGGTAGTTACTTGAGTGTGTTTAGAAGAAAGATATTCACAGTCAACAATGCTAAATCTTCAGTTGTTGCAAAGTGTTTGGTTCTTTTCGTTACTTCTTTCAGTCAAAATGCAGTCAGGAGATGTATAGAGCAGTCTCACAAGATGCTGATGTGGAGCACACTGGTTAATGTACAGATTGCTGCGGTGTGTGGGGGTCAGTGTAAAGTCATAAATGCAGAGTTACATTTGTAGGGCGTGGGAGGGTGTGGAAGGAAGCACAGTGCATGGGCAAGTGGGCAGAAAAGAATGGGAAAGAGCTCCTGGTCCACGGCAGGGAAAGTCAAACAGCCCCTATTTCAATGAAGAATAATCAGGGTCTTGCCTGGATAGAAAAGAAATAAATGGAGAGGGATAAGAGCTGCCTGCATTCTCTGGAAGGCTTCAAGGGGACACCAGGCTTGAGGTCTGTCATGCTCTGCCCAGCTGAACACTCCTGTGGGTTCAGCCTGAGGTGAAGGGCACATGCACAGCTCTACCCATCCTGGGCATGGGGAAAGGCTGAAACAAACTGCTGGGGAAAGGCAGACAGCAAGGTACCTAAGAGGGAGTCTGCCCCTAATGAATCTGAAAGAACTTTTTCCTTCCACGGCTTCAGCTTTGCCCTTAATAAATTTTGTGACAACATTACCTATTTTGGATCTCATAAAAGCAAGCTTTTATTTGTAACTGATCTTATTCTGGATTGAATTAAGAGCGATTTTAGGGGAACAAAGCACTTTTCACCCAAGGCTGGGCCAGTTTATAAAGTGGGATGCTAGGAYACTTCAGTGGGCTCCTTTGCTCCCAGCACATTTTCCATACCGTGCCCCTGGAGGATCCTTACAAACCAGTTCATGGAGAGAGGAAATGGCTCTTGTTATACCAAATTACAGAGCTGGGAAAAATTGACAAGCTTCTGGACTCATTTGTGCTTGTGTGCKTGAAAGCTTGTCTGTTTTTTCCAGCTGTATCACTTGGCCTGATCAATAATTTCCCTCCTGTGAACTGTGCCACATTATTAGCCATGGTATCTTTTCCTTTTATTACACAAAGATAAAATGATTAGGAGACTGGGTTAGGAAAGAAAAAGCACAGTATAAAGAAAAAAAGCAACAGCTAATCCCTTGTGCCAGAAATGACCACACTTCTGGAGACATCTGAAAACTTTTTAGAACCTCTCATTTGACAGGTCAGTTTAAACCAGCTTATGATCTTGATACGGCATTCCAGCCCATTTCCATTCAAGAAACATTTCAGCACCCATTTAATGGCAAACATCATCCTTGTGAAGATAAAGATCTTTCTGAGAGGGTTTTTGACTGCATGTGTTCCACCATACAGTGTTTGTAGAGATGCCAAGCTACCCTCTTCAGACCACTGCTGCTCCCAAAGTGCTCCYATGGAAGTGTCACTGTGGCACCCTGGCTGCTGCCATCCTGTGGGACACAGCAACAGGAGCCTCTCTTCCTGGCTGAACAGGTGTTTGAGGTAATTCTGTAACTCCCATGAGAGGGAAAGTAAACACTTTGCATGTAAAACCTTGCAAAATACAATTATTTAATTATTTTGTTTAAATGAAGGCAAATATTTTAAAAAAGAAACGTAGTGAACAAAATCGAAAAAAAAAAAGCATCTTAGTTTTCTCTGAGAGACATTTGAATTGAGCAATAAATAAAATTTACTTTGCTCTTCACTCATGATGTTTTTCTCTCTCTTTTCCTTCTTGCTGAAGAACAGCTTGCTTTGGCTRCCCATCCCCACACATTAGGAGAAAACCTCCTGCTGTGAAAACATTTCTTTGATCCTCTCACCTGCAAAGATTTCCTGTCCTTTGTGAATTCCTCAGTTTTACACWGCCCACCACCAACATCTGGTCCTTTTGTTTTGATATTAAGCATGTTTCGCTTCTCTCTTGCAGAGAAGTTGGAGAAGCTCACCAACACTTGTTAGCCAACAGCACTCTAAGGCAAACTGTGTTTTTTTGGTCTAGAGCCAGGAGCTGGACTTCAGTGATCCCTGTGGACCCCTTCCAGCTCAGAATACACTATGATTCTACGATTCTATGATTCTATGAACAGTGTGCCCAAGGCTGCAACAAATAACTGTCTGGCAATTAATACTCAGAACACCCATGCATAAATTTATTAGGAATCAAAAGAGATTTTTACCATTTGCAAAGGTAAATATSTTTCCTGGGAAATGCACTATATCTAGATGTTAATCATCTATAAATACATCTCTTATTCTATGGAGTCACAAAGAACAAAAGAAACAGTGATGCTTTTCTGTGAAGGCTGAAATTAGATGTTCATTGCCTGTGGTCTCCAGGGAAATCATATTTATTTTATTGAACATTTTACCAACATGGGAAAATATTCGCTTTTCCTGAATAGTTTTCCTTTGTCATGTTGCCAAAGCCTTACAGAATGATGAATGATTCTTCACTGACAGTAGTGCTATTATTTCTCATTTGTAATGTAAGAATATTTTTGGTGCAAGRATTTCAGACACTTCATACTGATGTGGCAGTGGGACCTAGTGCCTGCATATTTGAGCCTCTGGGGAAGAAGGGCATAAAGACATGTAAAAAAATATTCCTGTGGTAAAAGTGGCTGATCCTCACCATGATTGCTCACACCAATAGGGCTGCATGKTGAGATCCACATCATAAATAATGGAACTGCAAAGGTGAAGAAACAAGTTCAGCAACATGCTGAGTCAAGAAAATGTTAGAAAWGTTAGAGATATGGTTTAACTGCTTGTCTTGGTTTTTAGGAACCAAAGGTAATTTGATGAAAGGGAAGGTAGGAAGTTCAAACCTGACCAGAGAAATTATTAAATTATTCTTGGTGCAAAGAATGTTAGATAATTGAGCAATTCCACCAYATATTTCTGGGAGCAAAACTTTAACAAGTTTAAAAGAGGTATTTAAACACATGTATATCTATATCTATATCTACACATATATATATATATATCTCCAAATATATCTATATATCCATATATATATCTCCATATATACATATATATCTCAAGAGATAAGAAATATAATTACTAAACCAAAACCACTTCAGGAGCTGAATTGGCCTTTATTAGTGGAGAACAAGATAGGATTGTGAGCTGGAAAGGTTATCCCAATAAGTTTACTGGTTTTATCTGCTGAAGTAATAAGGAATTATCTGGCCATTTCTGGAGGCAGAATGCTATACAAAGAGGATACTTAATCTTGTCTGGCCTGACTGCATTTATGTGACAATATTCCAGCAGGTCTATGAGCCCTAGGCCTGAAAWAAAGGGGAAGGAATGAGGAGTGAAGCCTTTTGGCAAAGCAGTTTGTGGTCCAATAATGAAATAGCAGGGGATACTCCAGGTTAGTCCTGAAAGTGCACTGCAGGAGCCATCCAGTAATAGAAGTCATCCATTATCTCTCAGGCAMAAATATTTTGAAAGGAAAATTTCTGCACAAGCTTGGAAAAGATGGCTGGCTCATCATTCTGATGAGATTTCCATAGAGAAGTTRCAGTATTTGCAAGGCTGCCAACTTTTAAGCAATCTTCTCTCAGCCAATTTCTTTCTTTCTCTCCCCGCACTACCAAACATGATTAGATCATATTATGAATGTATTGCCTGCCAAATTTCATATCTAGTTAATCACACTGAGCACTGTGACCTTATAAAGAATCTTAAACTGATTAAAATCTTTACTCTGTGCCTACACACAGGGAAAAAAAAAAGTCTCACCAACTTATTTTTGAGTACAGTTTATTAAGGGGCTTTGATTTATGTTTTCTTCTTTCTGCAGTTGATGGGTCACATTCAAAGGGAAAAGCTGTAAAAAAAAGCATTGGGTCCACCTTAGTTGTGAACACAGGGGGGAATAAGATGATACCATACCAAATAAACTCCAGATAGCTGGAAATATGCAGATCTCTGTCATGTGTATCCTATTGTTCCCATTTATTTGTTTACAGAGAGGCCTAAGTGGCTTATTTGGTTGATAAAATAATAAAAGATGTAAAGTARCTCATCTGTGCTAAGGCTTTATTCTGATGGAATCTGGCATGAACAATTTGCAGAAGCAGGCTATATTTTGGTTCATGATGAACGGCAGCCCATACCAGRACAATCTGCCTGGCTTTGGATCAAGTTTTCTTTTGATTAAAAATACATGAAAAGAAATCTAAACCAAATGTCAATGGCCAAGAGATTTTTCACACTGAAAACAGCAACTGAACCTAAACGATGGCATTATGGACAGAATAAAATACATGGTGGACAAAATAAACCCCCCCAATTCTTCACACAGAAAACAGCAACTGAACAAAAACGATGGTGTTATGGACAGAACCAAATACGTATGAATAATCCCCCCCAAGAGTCAATACTCTGTAGCAGAAACAAAAACTTCTCCACTGGATCCAAGACTGGCCCTTCTAAGGTCCTTCCTGAAGCAGTTTAAACTACTTGAAGCAGATTTTTCTGCGTAGACTTTTCTTTTCTTTAATGGTTTTGCATGTTATAGGGCAATAGGAGTTTATGAAGGTCTCATATTGGAAGTTAAAGCCTGTGCTGTCATGAAGCACATGCTCTCATTGAGGCTACAAGACAGGGAAATAATAAAAAAGATGGAGAAAGGTGCATTTTCAAGAAGAACAGAGTGAAATGGAATAGACTATTCCTTTCTTTTACTGCTCAAACTTGTAAGATCAAAGCCCTGCTGGAGAAAACAAAAATTGCTRTTATTTCTTTTCTACTCCTTTTTATTGCTCCTTTTCTACCAAGAAATGTTCAAAGTAGTAAAAATCAATACCCTCTCTGTCAACTTGCACACCACTGAATGTTAAAAGCCAAGGCYTTTAACAGTGGTGTGGAACAATCTTCGTTTCAACTGAATTTTTTCAGTCTTTAAAGTGAAGCAGTAGTGYTGATTTCTAATCCTGGAGGCTGCTATGTAAATACTTGCTACAAACTCTGATTCACTAATTAACAATATATGTTGAAGGGTTTAGAAATTAGAAATTCCTGTCACTCTTCCAGTGTCTCTGAAACACTGTTCATGGATATTTTAAACAGACATCTTGTGAGCTATATAAAGTCTTCTMTCAACTTGAATAAACTTTTTTAGTTCCCCCTTTTTGTATATGGAGTATTTTAACTTGGATAACATCTTGTAAGTTTTCTAAACCCCCCCTCTCCCCCAGTTATAGCTGTATAAGTAGCAGAATTATACCACAATGTATTTTTCTGTGGCACTCAGTGCACAGAAGGGAATTTCCTGATACAAGCATATCCTACTACTTGCTGAGCCTGCATTCCTGAAAAGTGCCACAGCTGGTGATTTCACAGATGCAAATCAAATTTTCCCRTAAGAATTATGTAAGGGAAGTGGGTGGGATTTGTGCTTCAGAATTGCAGACTGTTTAAATACTGAGGGACAGTATTTACCAACATATGATCTGATTCATATCCCAATATCGCTGCCTGAAAAACAGTAAAAGAAAAATTGTTAGGAAACTTTTTCTATGCTTTTAAGTGAAACACCAGTTGTGGTCTGGCACACCAGAGTTCAAAGATGATAAAGATGACATGGAGGGTAAATRTGTGGGAGCAGGACCATCAGGACTGTCAACTGGCACATCAATGTTTTGTGGGAACAGAAAAGATGGACAAAATTGTATGGTTCAGCAACTTGCTTGTCAGCCCTTGGTTCTGTAGTATCTGAAGATGGTGATGACTTGTTTTTTAATAAAAATTCATGGCATGACTGCACACTGGTCTGAGATTTGAGCAGTATATACACTGAGATCAAATTTTGCAATCYCCTGGTGACGTTGTCCAACTGTGCTCAGAAGAGACTACTGGTCYGAAAGATCTCAGCCACTTCATCTATTAGTTGGAGTAATCTTGCTCTCTCTTTCTGAATCATTATATATATTWCTTTTTATCATCTTTGTCATCTTATTTCAGTCTCTCCCTTTTCATCAAGGTCAGTCAATCAAGAGAGAGTACAAAAAGCCTGAGAACTGATTAGTGTAAGATKGTGTTAAATGATGAACAGCAGAACTCCCAAAAATCACATCAGGAAGATAAATGGTCTGTTACTGTACGTTTCCTGATTATTTACTCATATGAAATGTAAAACAACTGCATAAAAGGTGAATGGTTTTGTTACTCCTTGTTATTAGAATTTCACTGTTGCTCCTAGATAGACATTTTCACAGATCCTTCCCAAGGACATTTTGGCAAATTTGACCTACAGGGACAGAGAAAGTGAGCCTTAATTTCAGTTTTTATGGGGATCAATGAAAGGAGAAAACGAGAAAAAAAGCTGTACTTCAAAAACAAAAAAAGCTGTACTTCAGACTAAGCTCTTAATTTGTTAGACAGCACTACTCAATTCTTGCATCACTCCATTATCTCCATTATCTAGCTGCAAYGCAGTTACAGCTTGAGTGAATCATATTTCCAGAACTGCTATTCTTTTACATTTACAGYTTGAAAAATCAGATATTGAGCACCTCTGAAAAGCTGACCTTCCACCAATTACTTCACACATACATTTTCCTGACCTTTATTGCATCCATACATTCATCTGATTGGACTTTATGTGGCAGATGGCCTTCTCGGTGGAACATGGTTAGGTTTCTGTCCCAAAACYTTACTCTTTTCTTGKCTTCCATCCTGATTCACATGTACCYAAGACCATAAAATGTAAGTCCAACTTGAATAAAATCAAAATGATTCGAACCTTCTGTGTGTCTGATGTTTTGGTGATCCATTTGAGTTTGCTATATAGAGTAAAAGTCTATATAGTAATATTTTCTATATAGACTAAAAGTTCATKAACCTAGAAAGCCTTATTTGTTAACCTTCAATCCAAAAATGYGTATCACAAGAATGACTGAATCTACTGGCTGTTCATTTCCCCAYAGGTAAATAAATAATTGCAGCCCTTTTTTATTATCCCCTTAGACAATAATATCAGTGTTTGCTAGGATTGACTACTGGCTAGTTTTAATTTCAAGCCAAATTTTCCACCTGTTTCTTTCCTTAMACGTTGCTATGGTGAAGATTATCACAGACTGCAAAACAAAAGGGAAGCACGAAAGGATCACTGAAAAAACACACAGACAAAGGCATGCAATAATAACTGAAWAAAAGCATATTGCTGGGTAGGTGCCATTAAGCAGTCACATTTTTCTGGCCTGCTGCTGACCCGTCCAGAAATATATTTGTGTCCTAGGGTAGCTGAGTATTTGTATTCCTATCATCTGCTTATGTTAGAGGAAAGGCAAACAACCCTTCTGTAACCATACATTAGTTGAGACTGCTCTGGTTTGTTTTGTGATGTTCCTCCCTTCAAGGACAGTGGGAGGGAGAGGTACAAGTCACATACGTTCCTGGAGGGGAGACTCGGGCTCAGTGGCAGGGAAGAAGCTCCCTGCTCTCTGGGACTGCTCCTTTTTCCCCTCTTCTTTGGACTTGTTTTTTCCTCGATTTTTTTCTTCATCATCTGAGAATGAAGATTCCCGTGGCATGATAGGTGAGAAAGATCCTCCAGTGAACCACCAGAGTGACTCTGTCCAGCCCCTCTGGGGGCCCCGGAGGGGAAGCCACTCCCAGGAGGGAAGAAAAAGACTTTGAGATGCATCAGCTGGTCCCAGAGGTGTTTTTTTTAAATATTTTTCTATTTTCCCCCCTCTCTTCTTTGTGGTCATATTATTTTGTTGTTGTTGTTTTGTTAAATAAATAGGGTTTTTTTTCCTTTTTCTTTTCACTTTCCTCTCTGTGGAAAAGTTTGTCTCTAGGACCTGGGTAGGGAAAGGATGGGAGTTTGCTGGAACTTGGGAGTGTTCGTCCTCCATTAAATTAGTTCAAACCATGACAATTTGGAATCATAAACTTTAAACTGTTTCAATTTTCCTGGCAAAATCTTTCTAACAAATACAAGCCTTATCATTGTCATTACATGTCCCATTAGGCCAAGGGCTGTATCGTGTGCTGGCACTGCATCTCCCACTTCTTTTGGCTACATTTATCACACCCATTTGCTCTCCTGGGCAGTGAWGCTTCAGTCACTGAGGATTAACATCCCACAGAGAGATGGGAATAATTTGCAGAGCTCAGGTCAGAAAAAGCCAAACAAATTGCCCTTATCTGTAGGTGYCTGTGTGGGTAAACTGCCACAATTCCAATGCAATTCATGAATGCTGGATATTTGCTTTGCACATATTTGGCTGAACTTGAAGCCCAAAAGGCAAAGTATATTTTTGATAATCCTAGGAACTTATAAAATGTTCWTCAGATATTATGGTAAGGTAGGGAATTTAGTTTAAAGGCTTTCTTTTAAAGGCAAGTATTTTATAATCTCTCTTCTAAAAGGACCCCCCATCCTCCAATTTGGACAACAATGCTTTGAAGGGAGAAGCAAAGTATTAGTGCTAATCTTTCATTAACCTCTCTTGCTGTTACTCCTAAAGTGCTAGATCTGAGTTTCATTTGAACTTCATTTCCCCCTGAGACACAAGCCCTTTCCAACCTCTCAGCAGGCCCATTTTCTTTTATGATGTGTTTCCAGTGGTTTCTTCATATATTGTTGGAGTGGGAAGGGTATTATTGGGCATTCACTAAAGTTCAAGATCTAACTCCRACAACCCTCCTGGGAGCATGTTTGAGTCCAGATGATTCAAACTCTTTCTCTGGCAGAAGACTCCTCTAKTTCAGTGGGAATCTTGCCTGTAAAAAGGGAAATGGGCTCCAAATGTTCTTGTAAGAAGGATGTCCTGTGCAGGCATCTGATCTGTAGTAGCAGAAATTAATAAAATTGAAAATCACAGATTTCCTTCTAGCACAACCTCTGGAGCTTTGGAAGATCATCAAGGCCATTTGGGATAGAATTACCTTTGCAGAAGTCACAAAAGCAGAAAATTTTCTGGCAGTGGACCAGTAACAGAAACAGSAGATTTCAGTAGTTTTGGGGGAAATAAAAAGTTCACTAAAATTTTAAAGACTGAAAAGCAATAATTTTTATTTCAAGTCTGAATTAAATTTATGCAGAACTATATATCCACCCTTAGTTATTTTTCACTGAGTCCTCTGAAGCAAAACAGAACTACAAGAACCAAGTGGGATTAATTTACTTTTTTCCACCCAGACCTGCCACTGTTTCAGGATATGTGCCTCAGCTCGTACCCCTGCATGTCACTTTTCCCCAATATAAAATGGTGGCATTCTTTCTGTTCTTGCAGGYTGGACCACACACTGTATTTCAGATTTCATGGCAGATTATTAGAGACCTAAACTAGTGGTATGAATTGCACATTAATTATTCACTCAGTGGTCAATTATTAATTATTAAAGGTCTTGTTTTACTCTAGGTTGAAGTGGATTGCTAGGTACTTGGTAATTCTTATTAATATGTTATAATTCTATCAGTTTTTGCAGCAGTCTGTTTTACAGTTCAGTTTCAGTGCAATGTACTTTCCAAAGCCTTTACATTCAACAGTAAGGCAGATGCAAACATTGAAGCCAAACGCCACAGYGAGATTCCTCAGCAGCACAGACACATGGCTAAGAGCTTTGAGCTTTCTTTCATGGGGGATTACATACAACCCAAAATATTTGTCTGGTGTGCCGTGCCTGGTTTGGTCCCTGCCTCTTAATAGGAATGCAAGAAGTGCATTCAGGATCACTGTGTGTGTTGCCCAGAGTCATTCCTGGGGGTAAAGCTACATCCCAACAGACAGCCCATGTAAATAGGCCATGTGCAAACTTGTGGGATCATGACTGAATTCTCTTGTTTGGCTGCTGAGCCGTTCTCTAAGGAGGCCGTGGATCCACCAACTAAACTGATTTTGCAAGGAGCCAAGCTAAGTTAAGCCCTGTGGAGTAATACTGAGTGTGGTTACATCTTTTGGTGGCATAAGAATCTTCCCTCAGAGACAAGAAAGAAAAAAAGATACCTTAAATCTACCAGTTAGCCCTTTAGTTCACACCTCCATAGAACAGAAGGACCATATTTCCACCCTAAAACAGAGGGTGTCCCTGGAGACCTCATCCCTGCAAAGGGCAAAGACACAACTTCAGCTACTCCTGTTCCACCATGTCGAATGTCTTGCCACAGGAACTGACTCAAATAAACAGTTGTGGCCCTTGTGGGTATATTTTCCCCAGTGGGTCTGGCCTTCATCAAACCAATTATTAGGTCCTCTATTCCTGGTCTTAACAGCCTGTTTCCCTRTGTCCAGCCTCATTTGGTGCTCTGGGATTTCCATTCACTTTACACATCAATCCAAATTTTGGCTTACATCCTCATGAGCCTCCCCCTCAGAGATATCTGAGCCCCAGACATCTGTAAGTCAACTTTCAGTCCAAAAAGWTCTTACTAGGTTAAACGGTTTAATTGCTTATTGAAAGTAATGGCTAGAAAATAAACTAATCATCATTCCACAGGCTTTGTGTTTCTTGGTGAAGATGTAAGAGCTTCCCATTTCCACTGTTTTCATTTAGTTTTGGGGACTTCATTTTTTTTTCATCAGTTCTTTTTTCCTCCTACCACTGGCAAGCAATGGCTTGTTAGAGGAACTCAAAGTTGGAATTAGGAAAGAGTTTAGAGCACATATATGAATAAAGGAGCAGGGGACCACCAAGACAGAGTTTCAGGACCCTGGGGCAAGAGATGTTCATCAAGGGCTCCAAGAGAACACAGTAATTGAGCCATAATTAGTCCCAGTGGGACTTGGAGAGCTTTGGTGGCCTCTTCCTGAGCTTCCAAGCACCCAGGCCAGCAGCCAGGCTGCTTCAGCAAGAATTATGTGCCATAATGGTTAAAATCTTGGCACCTACTTCAGGTGTTCTTATTCTCAGTGSTGGGTTTATGTCAGTGTTAAGAGATTTGGAAAAAACTACTTTTGTATRTGGAAGGTGTGCAAACTCTAAAATGACTGTCCACAGTGTAAAGTCAAGAGGTTGGTTGACAGACAAACCTAAACTAGAGAGATGTCTGGTTTAGAATTCCCCCCATGAAAGACCACCTGAAGGTGTAAGGCATTTTGAACTGCACTAAACTACTCAAGATTTCCATTGGCGATGGCTCTCAAATTTTTGRGGCTGTTCAACATGCTTGAGTTTAACAAACTGCTGTAGGTATTTGTTAAAGCTTTTTGAGTTACTTGATTTCCTACTCCAAAGCAAATGCCAATTTTTCATTTTTTCCCCCTCATGATGTATGTAAATTTTGAAAACTTGCTACAGAAATTAAATTAAGGAMGTCTGACTTAGGGTGAAAAATATGTCCTTTGGAAAGTATTAAAAARTTGTTCAAGAAAAATATTAGAGAAAATAAAGTATACTACTATGAAATATGGGTTGAAGACCATAAAAAAGTCAGTAGCATGTGCTAATAGAAAAGACAAAACAAAATATGACACAAAGATAAAATCCAAACCAAATGATCTCCTTTGTTTGGATTAAACATTTCCTCAATATCAACATGTTCCGACAAAACATGTCAATTTTGCCAAAATTGCGTTTCCTGGCAGAAATGGACTCTGTAAAAAGGTTTTGACTAGCACAAGCACAAGTATGCCAAGTGATTCCTTTTGTGTGTTGTGGTTTTCATCCACTGTGGAGTGAACTTTTACTGAGCCTCATTCATTCATCTGGCCCACCATAAAAACGCACAGCTATTTTAAGCACATCGTAAAGTGAACCGTGTCACTTGGCCAGGCTGCCCAATCGCAGGAGAGTGGGACAGGAATCCCTCTGCACCCACCCCACAGCCAAAAGCCCGAAGGGAGCAAGTACAAAGTGCCTCCTGCTGGAGAGCTCTGTAACCTCGGCTCACCCGCAGCAACTGGGATAGCTCATGTAGAGAGATATCTGCATTTCTCTCTCCCCGCTTTAAAACATCTTTCTTTACATAAGAGAAGTCGCTATCTCCGAGCTGAGCACTGAGCCAATAAACCCATCACAAAAGGGATCTGTTGCCAGAGTCCAGAAAGGGTTAAGGCAGCAGTTGGAGAGGTTTGGGGTGACGTGTGCTTCTGGACGCCTGAGAAGTCTCTTGAAGGTAGTTCCCCTCTGGTGAGGATGGGAGCGTGCTGAGGTCTGAAATMCGAGATCCCTCGCAGCCTGGAGCTGGTGAGGTCCCAGTAAAAGCTGTTTGCCTGCTTTCCCTTCCCGAACAGTCACACTGCTGCACTGGCCTGGGCAGCATGGAGCGAGCACCCTGGACACTTGTRGGACTCACTCTTCTCCAGCTCCTGCTCATCTCCTGCTTGCCAAGAGGTACTGTAAGAGAGTGTGTGTGTTCCGGCACGGTCGAATGAGTCCCTTTCCTTCAGTGTGCTCAGAGGGGTTTGATCTCATGCGCTGTCATGGCAAGTAGAGATCTGCAGGGACAGTAATAATAGAACGAAGGGGCTCTGCTTTGTTGTTTTTTCTTGTCAGCACGGACTGTGTGTGTGTCTGTGTGTCTGTGTGTCTGTGTGTCTGTGTGTGTGTAGGTTTACCCAAGGATGATTTTCAGGCAAACTTAATAGCCTTAAAGAGAAACAACTGGCTGAATTTGTTTGCCAATGACCATCAAGACAAAGGTATGCAATCACTTTGCTTATTACTCCTTTTATTTTCTCAACACTCAGTGCTAAGGAAATGATGATAAAAAGAGGCATTTGAGTTTCTGAATTGTAAAGCGTAATTTGTTTAGTTTGGCAAGACAGCAATTTTCCTCTCCAGCCCCAGCACCAAGAATGAAGGCAAGGAGAAAAAAAAAAGTGAAGGAAGAAAAGAAAACAAAACCCACACATTGTTTCCAATCTGGGACCTAGTTCTGCCAATATTATTCTTTCTAAGGGGAAGCCTTGCTAAAGCAGAACCATCTTTTTTATACTCAAGCCCCTTCCAGTTTCTGCTGAACCAGCATGTATTATCTTGATAAGGCTGAGCAAAAAAGCATTTACTGTTGAGTGCAAATTTGCTGTAGTTATGGCCACGGGCTCGGGCTGTTTGCACCTGGAGGTGTCCGGACCTGCTTGCAGCAGGCAGCTGTCASCATCGCGGGCTGCTCTCCTGGGAGCTGCAGCCCCAAGGACTGGCAGGTGAGGTGCCCTCAAGTCACCCACCCTTCAAGCTGCTGCCAATTTCGGCACTGCTGACTCCTCTTAGCGGGGGAGCTGTCAGATMGGCCGGATCTCAGGGACTGTAAGGAATCGGTGCCAAGGATGGTGCTTCAGAGCCSACCCACGGCAGAGGGTCTGCTTCCACAGTGCCCTCCCCTGCCGACCCCTCCGGGCACGGGAACAGGAGATGATCAGGGTCATCTGCCCACCAGGCTGGCACCAGCACCTGCAGCTGTCCTGGCAGCATGACCTCCTGCCCGAGCTTGTACAGAGAGCTTCTCCCCATCTCTGTGCCACAKGCACTGACCTGTCCCTGCAGTGGCCAGTCCCTCAGACATGTGCCACCTCTCACACTGGCCAAGCAAGGTGGCTCTGTGGCACTGCAGGCGTGGCACAGAGCTAGTCCTGCCAGTGGCAGAGCATCCCTGGGTAGAGGCTGTGGCTGTCAGGCAGCTGCTTGGCCATGAATTCGCCCTGCAGGGGCAGCACATCTGTGTCATGGCAATAATCTGGTCGGCAGAGAATCGAGCACTGAGTCTCCTCGGCAGCAGTGACAAGGGGAGGCAGGAGGAGGGACAGCAGTGGGGCACAAGGCCTGTGGGGCTGTGAGCTTTGGAGGGAGGCTGCAGATTCCCCCAAGAGCCACTCCTCAGCACCAGGAGCGTGGGAAGAGCCTGCAGGACACATGGATGTGAGCCACCTTTCCCCTGCCCCTCCTTGCCATGCTTCCCC
>NW_026623922.1:270767-280645 GCF_030028575.1 Malurus melanocephalus | reverse complement strand
GGGCTCTCAGAGCCAGGGGAGCGACTCAGAAGTGCAGTGGCCTTAACATGTCAGGGCAGGTTGGAAAATAGCGTTTTGTCTCCTCCCCACAGATGTATCTAATTTTTATCCACATTTATCACACCCAGTTGCACAGGGCCTGCCTCGAGAGCTGGGGGCAGGAGTCAGGGCGGTCTGGGAATTTATTTTTTGGAATAAACTTGGAGTGCAAGTGACTCATGTTTCCTTAAAAATATATGTGTGTTTTTGTGTGTTTCTGCCTATCTAAACCCTTCCCAACCTCTCTTCCCTTCCCCCTCCAGCCCCTGTCTAGTGAAGTGAAGTCCAGATGCACTCAGACACATCCAGATGCATTCAATCTTAGCAAATGGGTTACTTCAGTTCACATGTTTAGGTTCCTAGCATGGACAAAGGGAAAGAGACTTGCTTTTTATTTTGGAAAAAAGCTGGGGTTATTCCCTTTTGACCCTGAGGCCTCTTCAAGTAGCTTTAGGAGTCCCTGCAAGCCTGCCAATGCCCAGATTTTTCTTTCCAGCAGCCTTGAAGGGCCCCTTACTAGCACAGGACTATGCAGCTGTCAGCAGCAGGACCTCCTGTAGGCATGTGGATGYCCCTGTCCCTCCTGCAAGACCAGGGACATGGTGAGAGGCAAACTGGATGGAAGGCCATGGGGCAGGGAGACAAGTGATCAGTGGGGATAGAAGGCTGGCAGACTGAGGGAATCTTCAGTCCTTGGTTAGGGCCGGACTACACACCCCCAGGGAGCTGTAAAGACTAAAATTTGAGGATGGTTGCTGTATGTATGGTGTATTTACATCTGGGCAACATTAACTGCAAGTAAGTTGCCAACATGTGYAGGTTACATTACAAGAGGCAAGCCCTCAACAGAGGTCCAGCACCAYTCCTCCACGTTTAGGACACGAGCACATTCTCATGCTATGTGGTCATGAATTTCAATACTGCAGCTGCTTCTTCTCCACAGATTTGTAAATATTCTCCCCTGCTGCAGAAGTTTAGCCTCATCAATGCTGACACCAGCTCCAAAGTTCTGCATTCATTACCTGTTCCTGTTCCTCGTCTTGCAGCCCAGAGAAAACAAGTTTTCTTCMTGATCATACTGGTATCATTTTTCTGCTCAGAATAAGATCCTCTGTCCCAGAAAGAATMAAAGCCTGAAGTAAATGTGGCAGCTTCTGAGTTTTAGCCTTAACCTGGCTATTTCTTCCTGTGACAGCTTTCCACAGATGAGAACACAATGCTACAGTGCCAATAATAAGGTTATAAAAGCCAGGTCATAAAAAGAAGAAACTAAAGGAGGGAGTATTTAAAAAAGACAGTAAAATTAGTGTGCATTTATGAAGTGGACAGATTCCACTTAGTATTGTAGATTTCCTCCTGTGTTCTCCCACTGGCTTTGTTTGTTTTTTGTTTTTTTTTGTTTGTTTTTTTTTTTGGTTTTTTTTTTTGTTTTTTTTTTTTTGTTTTTTTTTTATTTTTAAACAGAAATCCTCTCTTTCTGCCTCTCCCCACTTTCACTGTGTGAAAGTGCACACTACTGGCAGAAAAGGATGCTAACTGACTGTAGAAGCAGCAGTCTAATTATTCAGCAAAGTTCTGTGACCATAAAGTAAGCACACTGAGTAAAACTAAAACGGAWGTATTTTAGCTTCTCTTTTAATTAGCCTAGCTGCTGAAAAGAGTAATAGGTACATAATTTCTAAAGARAAGCAAGTGGTTTTAGAGACAACATTGTCCCTTTCATCCTCTTAACACATCAAATAGACAAATAGACATAATTTGCACAGTASTTTATCTGAGGCAAAAAGGTTAACAATAAAGACCTGCACTTTCCTTTATTATTAGTGGTTTGGGGTACATCATTTTCCAAGAGCCCCAGTAAAAGTCTCTTAAAGGAAACATCCCTCTTACCTTCCAAGGTCTCTTCCTCTTGGCCTTGCTGAAATCAAATGGAGAATTTTACTTCTCAACACAAGGGAGCCATGGTTTCACCCAGCGTTGTGCTCAGTGCATTTCCTGTTGTTAATGTCCACACACCTGATCCCTGTGGGGTGAAGCCCAGCTTCCATATCCASACAATGGCAGTAGAGCCAAGGAAGAAAGGAGCAGAAAAATGAGACAGACGAAAGTGCAAGCTGCTAGCAGGTTTCATCTCAGTTGAAGCTGTTCTTTCGTTAATGAGAAAGGTTCCTTTCAGAACTTTTASATGGCCAAACATTCCCTACTAACAGCCTTAAGGAATTGCTCCTTCAAAYTGAAATGCTTGTTTCTTCAGCAGAAGACAATAGTTCTTGTTGAGCAGCATGCTGAACAATTAAGATGAAATCAAATACAAGTGGGCATGCTCTCATCTGTAGAATATGAACTGGTTAAATAATCACTTGGAAAAAGTCTTCCTTTAGGGACTCAAATTCTAGAGATGTATCTGTTTCTATTTGCTCTTACTTACACTGCACTGTCACTGCAAATGGCACTTTTCAAAGCAATTTGGAATAATATTTCTTTGAGCTTAAGTAGTGTTTACCAGTGTGCTGATGGCTAAATAGAGGCATGGAAGGAGAACCTTTTCAGGATAACAGAATGGCCTTGTAGGACAGGAAATTTCCCCCAAGGACAGATATGGCAAACTGTTCTCTTGCTCAATCAGTTGTCTGATCCCTCCAAATAGCAGCTACTGTCAGCACAAATATAGGGAGTGGGAATGGGAAGTCAGGGAGAGAAGGGAGACCAATGTCCCATCTCAGCAGCAGCACAGGCTTATATCAGTTAAAAGTGACTTTACTCTAAAAAGCCCTCATTCTTCCAAAGAAGTGGAAGACACAAGAGATAATTGGTATAATTTGGCTTGCTTCAATTCACTATAGTTCTTAGCYATACCATTTTCCCATCTCTCAGATCTTTGGAGAAGAAATCCCTTTCTATCTAGTGAGGTATTTATGACGKACAAATTCACTATGGCAAAAGACTAGTCAGCTTTTGACATTTTACCATGATGAGCTGCCTGACCCCCACCCTGAGGCAGCAATGTGCTTGTGGGTCTGTTCCTGAATCACCAAAGCTTTAAACCTGATCTCAGCCCTGGAGGGGAGGCAGATTCATTGTGGTGAATTGTTGGACTGACACTCCCAAGACGGAGGATATTGCCTGAAGTGTGCTGGGTCATGCCAGGCTCCTGAGCCAAGCAGGTTTTCCCTCCAGCATATGCCCTGGATGTTTGAGTGCTTTCCCAACACAGGCGTTTCTTGCTTGGTTTCCATGGTCTTGAGCTGCTTCYATGTGAGCTGTTTATGCCTGGATTTAATGGGCTTTTCTTCCATCATTAAAATCTCATAAATTAATCCACTGTTTATTTGTCTGTCCAGTGTCTTGTTTGTCCTTTGCAGCTAAATATTTTGCATGGGTTGTCAAGCAGCTTCTTCCTGCTTGTCCTAAAATCAAAGACTCAGTCACTGCCTGCAAGCCAGACTGCCTGCTTTGGAAGATTATCAAAGTAAAGCTCACAAAACACCCCACAATTATCTCTGCCACAGCTGGCCAGGGCCTYGCTTTCAGTATTTTACTCAGTCAATAAATCTTCCCTCACTTTTCTCTGCCTCATTCTCTTGTTTTGGGGTAATTAATGGCCAAGTGTGTGTGGGGAAGCTGCCAGTGGTTACCCATCCCCAAACACACAAGGAGCAGCAGGGTTATGCCTCTGCCTCCCTGGAACACAGGCTGAGCTCAGCCACACAAACAAACATTGATTACACACTTAAATGGCTCTGTGCATATTCCTATTAAACTTCTGAGACAAAGGTTTTACTTGCCTTTTTTTTTCAGTAGCCCAGAGATAAAACAAAAGGGATCCTGCCATTATTAAAGGGTGCATAAAGTCTTCAATCAAATTTCTTTCAAGAATAGTTTTGACAGAACCTCAAAATAATAGATTCCATGATTTCTGTGTATAAAATCCTAGAAGGACCACTTAAAAAAATTCTCAAATACRCATATTTCCTTGTCAMAGCTATACATGTTGCGTAAAATGCRGTACCTGAGAATCTGAAAAGGAATTAAATTATCAGTAAATCAAAAGATTGTCTRCTTTCATTGTCTAAGTTGAGACACAGGCAAGATTTAAGCAAACAGCATTTMTAGGTGGCAGCAAGTATATTTTCACAATTCTTTAAGGGCCAATATCTGCTGCTCCCATCTTAATACTAATATTACCTCAAGGTCAACTTATTCTACAAATAAACGCCTTTGATCCACCAAGAATAAGGGTGGCCTCTGCTTTTGGCTCTCTTGTATACACAAGCTCTACAKATAAAAATAAATATGCACATGCACACATTCACACGCTCTACACACAAACAAATACATGTGTAACATTTTAGGGAAGAACAGAGCAACTTATGTTGAAAGGGACCTCTGGAGGTCATATGGCCCAGCCYATCTTTTGGTGCTAACTTGAAAGTTAAGTTGTGTTGTTCACAAGCCTTATCTTGAMAGGATTTGAGTTCCTCCAAGGATGGAGACATTCTTTTGTCACCTCARTGAAACTTTGCCTGTGAATATTTGGATCATTTTACAGACAGCAATTTCTCTTGGATAATATTGCCACTTTATTAATAGRCTTTAGCAATCTTAAGATAAATTAGATTTCCAGCTTGAGTTAGAAAAGATGAGAAGGAAAGATTAAAGAAGGAAGCTTTACAAAAGCTCTGAGTCTTGGGTAGTTATTTATTAGTYAGACTTTGGAGAGTACTGCATGAGGAAGGAGTGAGACCCCCACCTCATTCACCAGAGACACAGCTATTGTCTGTCTTATACAGTGAGATGTGTCAAACTGAGTGTCAGTTCTACTGAGATAATTAGATGCATGTAATTAATTTTCTCTGGAATCTGAATCAGATACAACTCATAGATAAAAGGCTTAATTAAAAGAGAATAATAGCCATAGGTTAAGAAGTCCCAGCTTGGCCAGGTTGATTGACTGCCATTCTGGGAATTAGAAGGCATGAGTTTAATTCCTGACTCTGCTATTGTTTTTCTCTGGGACCTTGAGCAAAGTCACTTCACCTCCCTTGTGCTTCRTTTTCCCATCTGAAAAGAGGACTTTGTAAAGCATGTCAAGATCTACAGGCAAAAGGTTTAATAGCTGCTGAACACTAAGGTTATTTCAATGCAAGGTTCCACAACTGGAATGAAAAATTACAGAACCTTATTGAATGACAGAAGCAGCTTTTTCTTTTTGGAATGATTGTAGGTGCAGAAAGGGGGGATGGAAAGGTTTCAGCACAAACAGCAGCCTCATTCGTCAACTTACAGCAACGGCGGACTCTCCCTGGTCGGAGCACCAGGCCCAAGGGAAGGCTCAGTTGTGCAGACCACAAAGGGCTGACTTTCATTTCCCGGCCAAAGGGGAAAAAAGAAAAAAAAAAAAAAAAACAGTTTGGCAGTCCTTTTTTCGTGGAGAGGGAAAAAATCATTAGGGGAGAAGATAAGCTTCTGGGAACCAGGCTTCATGAGATCATGGAGAGTCAAGTGAGACAGCAGCAAAGCTCAGTGGCAGGGAGTTCCAGCATGCACAGTAATTAGGTTGTCAGTGACAATGAAACAAAAAACAGAAGGGAGCCAGGTACAGGCATGGATGGGAGTGCTCCACCTTASAGATGTATGGCTTGTTGCAATGACAAGGCAACCCTGTTACTCAGAGTTTAATACACAAAGAAAAAGGTTGTTACCTAACCACAATAAAATAAAATAAAATAAATAAAAAAATTTAAAAAAGCATAGAAGGGGGAAAAAATAGATAGACTCATTAAGTTTCCTTCATGTCTCATCCTTCTAGTCTGCTCTCTCCTTTTACTATCAAACTCCATGAAAGCAGTCATCAGAGCTGTCAGCTGGTTAGAAGGCATGCTGACAGCACTGTGCATTCCTTAGATCTCTCTTTGTAGAATTTAGACAGCACACTGGTGGGGAAAGACAGGATCTGCACTYACTGTGGCAATCCAGAGTCACAGTCTGAGGTTGTTTCTTAAAAGGGTACTTCATGCATAGCTTAAATATCATATGAGGTTATGCTAAATAATAGAAAGTTGTTACCATATTAGAAATGCCAGACAAAATGAACCTTTAAAAAACTCTTGTTTCCTTTGGCAGTGAAGTTGAATACAACAATATGTGCTTCTGGGTGAAAATAGCGAGTGAAACTGGTTAAAATTCAACCATAAGAGTGGCCTTTACTGGTAGTTTTCAAGAATAGCAAATTCACAAGCAGAAATACAACCAAAATCATAGTTTAAATAATCTCTACTATTTATGATGTTGTAAATCAGTCCTGCAATCTGAAGAAACCTTCTCATGTGATGTCATCCTCTGGGKTTTTTTTAAAGCTGTTTTTCTCACCACAGAATTGGTAAGGTCTTGCATAGAAAATGAACATATTCTTTCCCCCTGGTCTGTTTGCCTCCTCTGGCTGGCACTGCAAAATCCTGCGTGTTCTTTAGACACCCAAACCACACTGACATTTCAGGCACATGTTACCATGTAGTTTGGGTTTTTCTGGGCTGGAGACTTCAGCCAGCCTCATGGCATCCATGATCTGACAAATCACTGGATAATAGATCCTGCCAGTGCTCATCAAATGATGGATTATTTCCATGTCCCACTCTCTGTTCTCTGCAGAGTACACAGTGATCAATGAAGACTGCCCAGGAGCTGAATGGAATATCATGTGTCGGGAATGCTGTGAATATGACCAAATCGAGTGCATCTGCCCAGGACAGAAACAAARAGTGGGCTACACCATTCCCTGCTGCAGGAACGAGGACAATGAGTGTGACTCCTGTTTAATTCACCCAGGTATGTTTATGGCTTTACTTTGTTTACAACAAATGGTTGGCCAAGGCATCATGGCAGATGCTGGGCAGGGCAGTGGTGAGCAGGCACATCTCACTGAGGCTTGGGATTGTCCTGCCTTTCCTCATCAGTCCCTCAGCTGACAGCAGCAAGACACTTGGCAAGGCTTCCCCAAAGCAGGTAACATCGCTGCCCAAAAAACCCCAACACACTTTCTGCTGGCAGTATTGTCCTCAGGATATCCTGGGCAGGCTTGGGAGCTGCCAAAACATGACACTATAGCTGGYTTCATACCAGGAGTGTTGTGGTGGTGCTCTGGGATGATTTGCATCCCSAAAGCAAGAAAGGAGAGGCAACTTGGAAGTCCCTCTACAAGGAGGAAAAAGAAAAGTGAAAGGTGAGAGCRGGAGGAGCTAGGAGTTTAGAAGCCATCAGAATCATTTGGACTGGGCCCAAGTGGCACCAGCACACACATTCAAACTCCTGAGGGAGGCATTTACAGTTGTAGCAACGAGATTTAGAGGTTTAGGCAAGTCAGACTGGGAGTCTGGTTCCAAATCTCTTAGGGTGTGGAGGTTGGGTATGGTTCCCAGTGGGGAAGCTGTCAGCACCACAGCAGTCATTAACGTCATTGGCATTTTCTGTGGAAAWGACAGAGAGGCTGCTCCTCTTCCTGCAAGGACAATCCACCTTGGCATTCATCTAACACAGTGGCTTTCTTTTTAGGCTGCACCATCTTTGAGAACTGCAAGTCCTGCCGCAATGGCTCCTGGGGAGGGACACTTGACGACTTCTACATCAAGGGAATTTACTGTGCAGAGTGCAGAGCTGGCTGGTATGGAGGGGACTGCATGAGTAAGTGTCCTACATGGGCRGGGAGGGATGGCAGGGACAGGGAGTGGTGGGACAGAGCCAGGACCATGCTGTGCCTCTCCAGCTATTCCTGCACAGTGACTCTTGCAAAGGCACAAGCAGGAGAAGGCAAACACAACCAGGCAGTAAGCAGATCTGCAATGAGGAAAACTTCTCTCCCAGAGCTTGTCTGAGAGCAATTGGACTGGGCCTCATGTCATGGTGGGTTACAACCCTACTAAATGTCTGTTTTGGTTTGGTTTATTTTGAAACTTTAACTACCGTGACTCCGGAAATCTTCTGTAATCTGCATTTCTTGGACACGCTTCATCATATCCCCAGAGCATAAGCACAAACATTTACCAGGGCAACAGTTTCATCAAAGAGCTTACCCTCTGTCCTCCTTCAACCCCTGCCAGCCCCAAGGAAGTCTCAGTGTTTCCTCCCTGTGTCATCTTCAACACACTCCAAGGCGCCTTTGGAAAACAGTTTCTTGCAGCTTCTGACTCTGTCATGACCATGACTGTTTCAGGCCCTGGTAGCAATACCTAAATGTTTTGTTGCTGACAGTGTACAAAAGCTCCCACTTTTTATTTTGCTAAGATGTTAGTCCAAATTTTGTCTTTTAATAGTGAATTTCATTGGCTAATTGGATAACACTTAGGACTAGTATTTCCTTTAGCAATTTCCCACCAGTGAAGGTATAGCCCTCTTTCAATCATTTTTTTACTGTCTCTTTGTTCATATTTCACTGGAACTGGAAAGCAGAGTTTACTTTTCCTACTCTGTTCTGTCCATTGTGCTACATACTTTAGGCTTGTGTCCTCTTAGTCATTCATTTTAAAGCAACAATTTAACTCACTTTAACAACTTTGCCCATGACTGCTCAGGAGGTGAAAGCATATAAAATAAAATCATTGCTTCTAACAGCAGAATATGGCAGATCAACATGTTTCAGTGACAGGGCTAACTCAACCTTGAGGCTTTGGAAGTTGATAAAYGGAGTCCTTGCTGTTTACAGTGTGATTTCTGAGAGCACTATAAAGTCCCATTGGCTCTAGGTCAATGCTAGAGCTTCCCTGGCATTTTTTTACAAAAGCAGAGCCAAGAAAGAGTCATTAACTCCTCTAAGTTTTCCTCTATCTGCCTGAGTATATTGGTTGCCTATGGTATATTTCAGCCTATTCTTCCTACTTGTATTGAAGCAAATACACCTTCACACAGAGGCATATTTGGACATTTTTGCATGGCTGAAAGTTTGTCTTATGKTGTTTTTCTTACTTCTTGCTCTTTTCAGGGAAGCAGTGTGACACTGAGGCTGTAGTCTCTTTCTGTGGTTCTGTGGTTCTGTGGTACATGGGAGGTAGGGGTAGGAAGACCAGATAGTGCTGTTATTGTCCCTTCTACACTTAAGGTRGGGACACAGAGGATAGTTGTGACTCCAGAACATCCTGAGCTCCCCTTTTGTGGCTTTCGTGGCTATCTCAATTTTGACTTCGATGGTAGGCAAGGAAATGTTTGTATGGAAAGGAGCCTATAACCATGCTGGGTGCTGGACTGCGGGCTCACAGCGGTGTGGCTTTGGGTCTGGAAGGTGGCCAGCGAGCAGCCTTTGAAAGGCAGCAGGCAGCGGCTGCTGGAGCCCTGGATGTGCTAACACATCACAGCGGGCAGAGCACAGGAGGAGCCCCGCTCTTTGCTACCTGCATACCGCATCGCAGCTGAAGTTTTGCAGCCGGCCCGGGGTGCCTGGCCAGCGGCAGAGTTTAAYCCCAGAAACACGAGGAAGCGCCACYACAGTAATCGGGGGATATSTAACCTGCCTACTCCGTCCCGCAYTGCCGCTGCCACAGCTGCCGGGGCACGGAGCGGCCTCTCGGGGAGCTCCCGCCTGGGGAGCGCCGGGCTCTGTCTCCCTCTGGCGGGGCCGGCGGGCGCTGCGGCTCCCGGGCCGGGGCTGAGCGTGAGGGCGAGCTCCGCTGCGGCCGCCTCCTCGCGGTGCCGTGCCGGGCTGTGCCGGGCTGTGCCGAGCCGAGGCAGCCCCCGGGCTCAGTCTGCCCTGCCCGGCCCGGCGGGCGCTGCCCCCGCCCTCAGCCCTGCCCCGGCGGCCCGCGGTCCCGGCGGCACGGCACGGGCGGCGCACGGGCGGTAGGTGGCGGCCCGGG
>NW_026623922.1:223072-269803 GCF_030028575.1 Malurus melanocephalus | reverse complement strand
GGTGAGCCCCCAGGAGAGATTTCTGGGAATTGCCAGAAAAGGAGCGATGATGGAGAGCGGCGGCAGGGCAGAAGTACCCTGGGATGGCCTGTGGGTCTGTCCGCTTTACAGTGCTGGCATAGCTGAAAACCCATCGAASGACAACAGATCATTTGGTAAAAATTATATAGGGTAGGCCAAAGGAGCGTTATTAGGAAAAAAAACACACTGGCGAGATTTGATAGGGTGCTAGGACATTTCCTAATGGGACTTCTAKTGGATTGAATTATCGTGACCTAAAAGGCACATCAGGCTCTAAAACCAGAAGGAAAGAAAGCAGCCCTGCAGAACCCTTTCCTCTGTACCCYGCACTCCAACAGCTTTTGCCAACCCCCAATTGTAATGTCACTTGAAGGCACATATTCCATCAAAGCAGGGGAGAAAGTGGTGGTTTCTAACAGCTGTCCTCAGTTCTGCTGTCCCAATGTGGGCCCTGTGCCAGACAGCAGTACTTGTAGCTTTTGGGACTTTGTGAACATTAGTGTTTCAAATAATACTGGTGACCAACAACCAACCGGAAGCAACAAGTTGTGACAAGTGACAGCCACCTTCCCATATCAGCCTGTTTCTGAATAGCAGTATCCTTTCTACTATCATTCTCTGTGCAGTCATCCTGACCTTTGAAGGAGCCTCACATCYAGTATGTAGCACTCAATCAGAAGATAATGAGTTCTTACCAGAGGTCATCTCAGGACCTCTCCCTCCATCAACCCACAGGTCTCTGTGGGCTACAACTCAGAGGTCTCCTGAATTTTTTTATTCTCTGTTAGTAACAAGCCTTGGAGGAAATCTTACTGTGGCCCTGAAAGCTGCCTTTTTTTCAGGAACAGGAACGGAACAAGGATGTTGACATTCTGCCAGAGTGGTTTATTTTTTTGTAAATGAGGCAGAATTTGCCAGCATTTGTGTTTATGATGTAAATTATTTTTGAGAGCTTTCCAGGTCTCCTGCAGATTTAGAATAGGAAAGATTCCTTTTGATCAATGTATGATTGAACTGTTGGTCTGGGGAGTCAGCCTGACTTTTGCTAGAAGGGCTGGAGATTTAAGAGCACAGGTTCAGTGTGATAGCAAAGGTGCTTCTTGCAGAGACGGGTGGGAGCAAACCTGAGAACGTTCTTTTGGAGAGGGTCACTGAATGGCTCCTCTTTAGTCTCTGGACCACCTGCTTTGCTGGCCAAACCTACTTCCTTGGCGCCAGTGTTCAGAGAGTTCAGGCTGTACCACASCAAACAGAGAAGTGTGTTTAGTATGCCGTGCATACAAGTATCTCTTTGCACCAGTTCTTTGGCTTTCCTTTGTTAAAGGCATCGAAACTCAAAAGCGCTTCAGGACGAAAGGGAAACTTTCTTTGAGGTGGTCCAAGCTCCCTGTCAAACCCTCTGAAGATTTCTAGCGGCTTTGTGTCAGGTTGTTTTTGAGGCAGGAGCCAATGGCAGSACAAGGGCCTGTTTCTTGCTGTGGGAAGGAGCATTATCATTTTCACCACAGCAGATCCTGCTGTACTCSTTGAATCCTAATGTGGTTGCTGGGCACACTCATTAATCCTTGCCTTTTACAGAGGGAACTGAGCGAGCCACAGAAGATGAAACACTTTTGAGGAACTCTTCTGAGCAGGATTTCTGTTTCCTTGGGTCCTGCTTAATTAAGGGTAACCGAGGGCAAATGAACAAAGGGTATTTCATTTGAGCAACACTTTCTTAAGAAGAAAGAGGAGGAATTGACCTGGAGTCTTCATGTTTCCCCATAGACCAGATGCAGCAGGATTGATTTCCAGACACTGTGATCAATGGGAACGACAGATGCTCTGTACTTCACCAAATCAGGTCACTGTCACCCTTTCTCCCTCGGGAAGGAAGGGCCCGGAGGCGAGTGTTAAAACCCGTCGCTTCAGTAGGAAACATGCATCCTGGGTTACTGGTTGAAAGCTTAGGGTTTCTCTAGAGAAACAGATGGAACTGTTGGACTAAAGAGGTAAAAAGAAGTGAGAAAATTGCTGTGGAGGTCTTTTGGTCATTTGACTTTTTACTTATCCTCATCTCTGGCATGTAGACTCTCCTGTTAGACTGTGACGCTGTTAGACTGAATTGCAGTTTTTGGCTTACAGATACAGCTTCATACTGCACCAAAGCAACAGAAGGCTTACCAAGGGATGTAGCCATGTGCAAGGCTCCAYTCAGAAAGATGTAGTCAGAAAAGTAGAAACTGAGAAATTAGCTCTRTCTGATACATAATGATTTAACTGTGCATTTTGCTAGGACTTGCATGTACAGATCACAGTAAGCTCTGCAAAAATCACTAAACAACCTTTCATCTTCCACAAAGAAAATATCATTAGCCATATTTTATAGCYGGGGAAAAGGGAGAGGTTACCGAAGGTGAGAGAACTCTCTGGGCTAAAAATGTTCAGTGTTCAAGATGAGGAATGAGAACAACTATCCCTGGACAGATGCCTAGRGACAGCTGCAGGATAGTCATGAAAAGATATTGCTTCCCCAGTGTGACCTTGTCTGCTGTTTGTTCAGCTCATTGTCCTCTGATGATTTTCTTAGAGTGGGCACAAATGACTGGAGYACTTCATTGCATCTGGTTGATGCTGGGTACTGGAGTACATTCCATAGTATGGTGAAAAGCTGAGAGCAGCMCAGGCAGAGTGGAACAGGAGTAGGGGAAGGGTAAGAATGAACCTGAAAGAAGGGGTAAGGGCTGTATATTCTATATGTGCCATGCTGAGTCGTCAGTGTCACACTGATGATGATAGAGGAGCTGTGATGTTTATGTATCTTCATTGGCATGGTGGCATTAACATGCAAGGATGGTGTAGTGAATCCTGAGGACAAATGTGTCTTCTCGGGACAGCTGTTTTTCCTCTCAGTCTCCTTATGAAGGACTGGAAACCATGATRTTGGGTGCAACAGCTTTTTCTCATTATTTTGGTTGCTTGAGCTAATTCAAATGTTCGTTGTAGTTTTGTCACTTTCCCACCAGCTTCCTCAGCTTCAGGGGTTGCAAATGTCAACGTGGGCTCCATCAAAACTGTTTCAAGAGAGAGTGTCAGGCCAGGGTGGGTGGTCTAATTAACAGAGAGGCAAAAGCTGCAAGAAATGGTTTCATGGGGCTACATTGCAAACCAGGGGCAAGTTATCAACTAAAACTTTTCCAGGAGTACTCTTAGCCTAGACAAAACTCCAATATAGTCATACCTCTTTACAACCATTGTGTGGCTGTCCCAGTATTTTATACACTGCATTGTAAGAAAGAGTGTATTTTCCTAAGCCATCCTGTCTCCTCATTCTTGTGTTGTTTCTACATGTATTTTCTTCWAATGTCTCTTGCAGGTCCTTCACACAATTTTTTTTCTTCTTTTGCTCTCCAGGGTGTGGACAGGTTTTTCGGGCTTCTAGAGGTCAGATTTTGCTGGARGGTTACCCACTGAATGCACGATGTGAATGGACTATCCACGCTCAAGCTGGATTTAACATTGAATTAAGGTGGGTCTTACTGACTTTGATTTCAGGTGGACATTGGGGCATATGGATAGCCAAGAGTCAATGAGAGTCAGCACCTGTGAACCCTGGGGTGGTGAAGGTATAGCAGCCACTTTGCATTTGGTACTACAGCTCATTCCCATTTGGCTTGTGATGGACAGGCACCGGACAAGTCAGTGCTGTGCTTTCAATTCCCATTTAGGACAGCTGAATGCTAAGGAGAGTTGCTTGGGCAATGGGCACAGTGTATCCCTTTAGAGGCCTTTTCAAGACCTTGACAGCAAAGCACCCAATATTGTCTGAAGACTGTACCAGGCTGAAGTAAGACATTATTTGAAGAAAAGATGTAGGAACATTTTAATATGATGTCTCATACAAGGAGAGAGTTGCCCATGGCTTATGCCTTGAATTTAGCCTACATTTCCCCTCTTTTTTCTCASTCATTTTACCACCCCTGTCTTCTATCAGCCTCAGTTATTCCTCTCACCATTCCTATGCCTGGAGGATGCGATTGGTTCTCCTTCAAGTCACAGAATCACAAAATTAACTAGGTTGGAAAAGACTTTTGAAATCATCAAGTCTGACCTATGACCTAACACCACCTTATCAACTAAACCACAGCACTAAGTGCCACATCCAGTCTTTTTTTAAACACCTCYRGGGGTGGTGACTCCACCACCTCCCTGAGCAGCTCATTCCAATACCCWATTATTCTTTCTGTGATTAATTTTTTCCTAATGTTTAGCCTAAACTTCCACTGGTGTGCCTAAGACTTTGTCCTTTTGTCCTGTCATTGCTCTTCTGACCTGTGTATGCTTAGACCTGTTAACCCAAGTTCCAGCTCACAGTTCATGATWGCATATCTTGCCTAGTGCAAGAGAACTTCTTATTGGGGTAATTAATATTTTTTTCAAATGTGTGCATAAGGGTTCTCACACATGCAGCAGGARGTATGGCAGGGGTTGGTATTCAAAACACACTAGCTAGTATAATAAAAAGAACAGCAAACGCTTCACATCAATATTTCACTGACTTTGAGCCCAGGTAARAGAACTATGCTAGATACACAAACAGTTAAAATATGTTTAAACTATATGAGTATTTTCCTATATGTTTGAAGATAAACTTAATGAGAAGAACAAAAAATCAGTTCAATAGAAGTGCTGGTGGGTTTTCCACACTAATACATTTTTTTCAGACCTGCAAATGCAAGCCTATTGTGTAGTTATGAGGAGTTGTAGCCTGGATGGCACTGTGTAGAAAGCACAGGAGCAATGCTGTGAGGAAGAGTTTTGTGTTCACATGACAAAACTTTGCATCAGTCTCAGCATGTATGGATTGTACTTGCCCTGTTTTCAAGAGATACTGTTGGTGAGGTGATTTACACAACACGAGCTCATGAGGTGATTTTTTAAATGTTTCTGAACAGGGCTTTATCAATTGTGAGGCTTAAAAAGTGCTTCAAGAGCTGCAGGTGTCCCCCTGTCTCCACTGTTATGGAGGTGGATATGAGAGTGGAAATGGATCCAGTGCATGCACATAACTATTGAATGTAYCCATCTCTGGGTAAAATGTTGATGGCCAAATGGCCAGATGGCCCCAGTCACAAGGGGCAAGTAGGGGACAAAAGGTTGTTTTAACAGAGAGCACTATATTGAAGAGCAGAACTTGCTTTGGCTGCACTAAGGAGACACTAATCTGTTTTCAAGCAAGTAGAACGGGGAGTGCTGTAAAGTTAGCAGATGTACTACTACTTTGGAGAAATCAGACTTCCATTCTAGACCCTGAGGGCCCCCCACCTGCAGACTAGGAAGATGCGTCAAATGAGATTTTACAGTTCATGGTACTGTTCACAGTTCACTGTTCAACTTTACTGCTACAGATGATGGCGAAAATTAGACACAAGAGTGYTTTTCTCTTCCTCCCCATGTCCATCCTTCCTGAAATCAAACAAATGTAATACTTGGTATCACCTTGTTGTGATGTAATGTTGCATTCCAACTGTGAAAGTCTCCAAGAGGGAAGCTTGAGCTACCAAACTTCGTTGACAGCATCTAATTTATCTGAGCTGGGTAATGTTGGAGAAGCATAAAGCCTTATGCCCAGCTTGATAATGAGCCAAATATCTAAATGCCTAAAAATCYCAGCAGATGACATAGCACTCCTTGGGAAAGATCAAAAGCTCTCCTGAATGTCTACACTGAACATTATCACCCTGCAAGAGGAAACCTTCATGGCAAAGATGGAACAGGAGGTCCTCACAGAAGGCAACCCTGTAGTGTGTTCTTAGTCAGCTGACATTTTCAAGGTGCACCACCTCAGAGCTGGTCCTTCAGAGGTTAGATTTCGTGGAAAACAGGTATATGTTTAACCTAAAACTTCACCTTTAGGCCATTCCTACACAGAAAGGCAGGTACAGCTAAGCTAACCACTAGAGCCTGCCTCCTGGGCCTGCTGTCTGCATTTCCTTCACTGTATTTTCATATAAATGTGCTGATCCCCCTGATGGGTGGAAACTACTTACATCTGTAATGCACAGCCAACACTGTGCTGAATCAGCACAACTGTCAACAAAAGTACTCGTTTCTCTGTTCTCTCTGTGCACAAATCCTGTCTGCTGCCAGCCTGGCTTGCAAGGGCAGGGATGGGGACAGTGTAATCCAGAAGGCAGACAAAGTGGTTGTCTTTGCTTACATAGGGCAGGAAGAGTAAARCCCCCAGGAGCACAGATCAATTTTCCCTTGCTTTAAGCTGTGCAATGCAGTCCTTTGGGGGTTGGCTTAGTAGAGCTATTTTGATAAATAGTGTCCACGTGTGGTGGCAGTTTGTTTTCTCTGCTTTTTTTGCCAGCCTTGGGCATTTTTTGGGCTGTGACATATAGGCTCCCTCAGTCTGAGCCATGTCAGGGATGTCATATCACAGTAGAAGTAGCTCACAATTTTTAATCATTTTCTTTAGTGCTTCAGCAGAGATCRAGTTTTAAATATTTTCTTTGGCTAGAAGAACTCCTCAGAGGGGTTGACCAGTGTATGCATGCTGGAGACACTGATTAAACCAAGACAATATTTTGCATTCCATTTTGTATCTGATGACCTGTAGCACAAAATTAGCATGTTTAGTTTTATAATATCCAAGAGAATTATGATATAGTTACAGTTTCACTGGTGAGGAATCTAAAGTTCATTCCATTGTCTGTACCTGTGGTTTAAATAGCAATAACCTCATGGTCTGTAAAGGGTCCTGTTAGCTGGGCTGTAGCCAAGAGGTTTTTAAAAGCTTTGGCTGGTTTCCTGACCTGCCAATTCTGAGTCTTAATCATGGGATCCCATATCGTCAGTACATTGTATCTGCTTCTATGCCAAGTTAAATAAAATGCAAGTCAGAACCCCTACGCCTTTCACATTTTCCATTCTTGTTTTCATTATTTTTTAARGCAAAGAATTAATACCAGTGTTCTGTGTATGGTTCTTTCATTCTCTGTGAGTACGTCTTGATATTTCTTGCTCAGGGACACATTTGCAAGACACAGTTTACCTTTACATTTGTWAATAATACTGCTTCCAGTACATGGTGGGCATTCCAGAAACTTTCCTTCTGTACTTGCACACATACTTAATTTTAATCAGAAATGTACCAGTTCACAAACCCAGAAAATATTTTTAGGATTGGGTCAGGATAAAGTGTAGYCTGATATGTGTGACAAAGATGAATGGGTTAATTTGTATTGTTCTGTAACTTCCGTAAGGGTAGATCCCTAGGTTATGTTTCACCAGTGAAAGAATGTTTTGAAAATGTAGTGTATAACCTGATACTTGTGAGGATGTCTTTGACAAACCTGACAGAACTAGAATTCAACTCATGCATTTTATGCAAAGCCGAGTTCTCTCTCTCTAATGCATATTTAAAGCAGATGTGGGGTTGTTTGTTTTTTTTTTTTTTCTATTCTCCATTCCATCAGATGATTAAAAAAATGAAGGGATCTGCTCCATTGGTGTAGCTTCCTACAACTGCTTAGTTATTTCCCTGTAACTAGTGTACTCTTGATGCTCAAAAATCAACCATATGACCTCAACACAGGTTACTAAGTGAAGAGGCCTCTTATGTCAGCTCATGAGCTGTCAAAGAAAGGCAATTTCACATAGCTTTGGGGCCTCATTGACATGGGGATCTGAGTCTCAAGACAAGCAGAATAGGAAATAAGCTCCAGAACTCTCTTCCCTTTGGGCTGTGAGGTCCAGGAGCAGATCCAAAATTCATTTCACCTCTTTGGTGTGAAAATGCAGTCTTTGCAAACCACTAGGCCCACACTGGAATAGGCAGTGTGGGAGATATGGCCTAACATCTGGGATATTGGGAGTTTTCAGCAAGATCGAGTACACACAAAGTTTATAAAACATCCTGCTGAGCAGTTAGCAGCATGGCCTCTGCCAGGCCTGTATCTTTGCCTTTTCCTGCTGAACCCAGGCWGAGCCCAGCCCCCTGAGCACTGTGCATTCTCCAGAGGCACTTGGTGTTGCTCCCTCTGTCTCTCGTTCATATTCTGGTGGGGTGCTGGTTTGGCTCTGTGCCCACCTGAATTCCAGTMGCAGCATATAGCATGGCTGTTAATGAACAAAAGCCTCGCACAGTGGCTGGATTGAAGCTRGGAAAGGACAGACATTGTGGGAAAAGGCTTTAAATATTTCCCTTCTGCACTAATTCCTGTGCCTTATTTCTGTTCTCAAAAGGCAGGCAAGTGCCACACATTGGGGATTTACTACCATTTTGCTTTCTAATGCAAAATGTGCTGTAGTATTTTGATTCCGTTTCTCTGGCTGTTTCTGCTTCTACCTCCCCAAGCTTTCATTGTATCCCTAATTGCTGACTTCTCAGCACCACAATGTACATAGCTTTTGAACTTGATACTATTGCTTTCAGTACTTACAACTTTATTTAGGGCAAATAGAACAATTTTTTGCAAACAGCCACAATAGAAATATGCCCCCTGCAGTGTCTGACCCTAGATSAAAGTTCTGACATTGTATTATGGTAAGGAACCTGAAGCCTGTCAACAGACTGTATGACTTCAATTTAAACTTCACTGTTTTGACCTTTGAATGTTCTCATGGAGCACGTGTCTAGAGTTGAGCCAGCTTCCAGAGATCATGACGCAAATACTGAGATGAAGTGAGGGGTCTTCATGTCATTAAGGACTTGTTGATTCATGGAGGGGGTAGGCCCTAAATAACTAAACAGCCAAGTAAATAGTATTCATGGTGCACAAATATGCAGTCTAACTGTTTGTCCTTGTTCCCCAAGATTTTCTATGCTGAGCCTGGAGTTTGATTATATGTGTCAGTATGACTATGTGGAGGTCCGTGATGGGGACAATTTGGACAGTCRAATAATAAAGAAATTCTGTGGAAATGAGAGGCCACCTCCCATYCGAAGCACTGGGTCTTCACTCCATGTCCTCTTCCAGTCTGATGGATCCAAGAACTTTGATGGATTTCATGCTGTCTTTGAAGAAATTACAGGTAACATTATCTAAAAGTGGAACATACCACCCATTCTCATTAACTCAATTTCACTAATCTCTTTCCCTGTTTTGCTTCATTAAAAACTTTCATGCTGTGTTGCCAACAGCAACTTACATAAAGTCAGTGTAGGGRGAAGATTCAAAAGCTGTCAGATGGCATGTGAATGTGAGGCTCTTCTAAAAAAGACTGAATTCCTTCTACTTGTGTGAAGAACAAGCACATCAGCCAGCAGAGAAAAGCTGCTGTTTTGTGTGACTTTTCTGTTTGAATCGAAGAATTAAGAGCACAGAAGGAAGTAGAGGATGGGGCATGTGTACCTGCAATGGCAGAATTGCTCAATGCTGTATGCAGGAGCAGAGTCACTGTCTCAACTAGCAAAAAGCTGATGCAATTCCCATAATTAGCTCAATGAAAATGCTCTGACAGAACACTTGTGTTGGCTCATCTACCATTAGGAATAAAAAAAAAAACCAAAAAAAAAAAAAAAACAAAGAAAAAAAAAAACAAAAAAGTAAAAAAAAAAAGGAATATTTTAAAAAAAAAAAAAAAAAAAAAAAAAAAAAAAAAAAAAAAAAAAAAAAAAAAAGGAAGAAAAAGAGGCATTTCCCATTCTGTGAGGATCTCAGTGTTATGAATGACAGAAACAAGGCTCCAGAATTACTGGTTTTGTTACTATTCAGTGCTTAAGTCCCCAACATTAATTTCTATAGTTTCTCTCTGGCTACAAAATAGCATGGAAAGTGTGGCTGGTTCCTCATTTTGTCATTGTATTTACAGCAGCCTCCTCACTTTTTCTGGATCTTCCTTGTTTACCTATGTAGTGAATTTTGGTCAAATCTATCTACAGTACTCCTGGCACAGAAGGTTAATCAGACTGTGCTGCTTTACCATAGATAAACCCTGCAGGATCTGTGACTCACCATAATTTGCCTTTTGTACACCCTGGTGACCCACATTTCATGAGGTCATCCAGGGTATATCTGGCTCAGGAAATTTAGTTAGTTTATATAACCCTTACATAAATACACAAACCTATAGTGGATCAGTTCTTAAMAGTGATCAGAGGTGTAACTAGCAATTGAAATATTCATACTTCTGGATCCAGCACTTATGCCATTTCTCAGCCTGYCCTGTTCTTCAAATGTCACTTTTAGTACCTGTAAGCAGGAGCAGTGAGCTATTGATAGTTTGCCTGGGCTTACAGCAGGAGAGGTTATATAGAACAAATGAGTGTGGCGTGGGCTATGTTGCATAAGGGCTGCCTACACTCAGGGAGCKAACATTTTCCATATGGTGCAAGCTGAATTGGTTCTGTTTTCTCTGCCCAGCAGGGAACACTCGGTATTCGAATATTGTTGAGCACTTTATTTCCGCCCCATTTTGAGTGGTAATTATTCTGAGGCTGTGAGGCTGCAAGTGTGGTAATCCACACAGAGCACATTGTAAAGGGCTTCTCAGAGTTTGTGAGGAGCTCTATTTGTGCACTTTATTATGAGGCTGTTCTGGTCTAATGTGTAGTGCAGTGAAAGGCTTTTCAAACACTCCTCAGTGTCTTTTTATGTGAAGCACTAACCTGGCCAGCAGGACCATTTAAGGGAAGAATACAGTGTGCATGGGGCAGCGTAGAATTGAAAGTGGGGGCAGCACAGGATCGAAAGCTCTGGCAGCACACTGAAAACTGAAGCATTAGCCCTGAAATTTCCCTCTGTGCACAGCACTGTGGAAGAGCCAAGGTCCCCAGAACAGATTTCACAGGTCTTACTAGAGCAATTCCCTATGCTGCAGGTGAGAGCAGCAGCAACAGAGGTGCTTACAGGATGTGGACTAGAACATGAAGGGGATCTGATGTCACAGCACCTTGGTGGTATAGTGGAGAGGACTGAAGAAGCATGTCAAAAGTGAATTCCTTCCTTTTCTGTCTTCTCTTCCTGTGAGCTCTGTACCAGCTTAGAAGTTGTAGTTTGCTGAAGCAGGGGCACTGACTGCACAGAGATCACTGGTTCAAATGCCAGAAAGGTCTTGATTGATACAAAATAAGCTGCAAAGCCTGTATCTGCTTTAGGAAAGGTCTSTGTGTGTGTAGTTATTAGAGGATGAAACCACACAGCCTGCTGTGCTGCCTAGCCTGGAGGCAGGTGCTAGGTCCCATCCCATGCCAAGTGTGAAATGGGAACCAGTAATTGGCATGAGTGACTAGAAGTCACTCAACAGAATTCAGATGAGAAGCATGGGAGGCCAGATGGGGAGCTATCAGAKTCTTTTAAGGATTAGACATATGCTGGATCCAGTTAGATGAAAGCCTGTTACTGACTTTCAATAACGCTTTCCTTTCTGTATCCCCAAGCTAGTGACATAACATAGTGGCTTTAAAGTTTTGTAGTGTTGTCCCTTGTTGYTTGACTTTAGCCAGGAAATCAATGCTCCTTAAACAGAAAAAATATTTAGTGCTTTTGCATATCAGTATCTGACACTTATCCTTGCTCACTTGACATGCTTACTTTTCCAGAATTATGACACAAAGCTAGGACAAAGTTGAAAGTTCACTGTCTTCAAACCAGTGACTACAAAATATCAGTCTGTAAGGAGTTTTCTGTTTCCCTTTCCCTTTCTCAGTAATATTTTACATTAGTTGGATACAGTACAATTACCACATACATATATTTTCTTTCAACAAATGAATTACTGTCTTTAGTGAGGTCTTAATCTTCAATGAGACSTGGAAGATATTCATTGCCCAGCCATGTATAATTTGCTCTTACATCACCACATGAAACCTCCAGAGAAATCCATATGTGGCATCTATATATTTCTTACCTCACGCCATCTGGATATAAGAAACTTCTCCAAGAGAAGCTGCTCTGAGGTCGGTCCATATGGTTGGTGGCAGTGACAGTTCCTGGCACATGGGGGCTTTTCCTGAGGTGGGAGACACCCGAGCAGCTTGTGGGAGGTGCTGAGGAGAACTGCACATTGCCAGAACAAGCACCCCGCTGTATCCCATGCCTTTCAGAGCAGCCCAGGGAGCAGCCAGKGGTTTGCAGCAGTTTATGGCACTGTGGGAGCGCAGGGAGGGCAAGGTCCTGCTGCAGCTGCAGCGCTGAGCCCAGGCAGGGCTCAGCACCCCTTGGGAAGGAGTGCTGCTGTGGTGGCCCCTCGGCAGGAGTTCTGTCCTCTGCACGTCCCAGGAAGGAGGTGGTGACCTTGCCKGGGCTCCCACATAAACATGCAGCCATCCAGGTCTGGCTGCAGGGAAGCTGGAGCCTGTCTCTTTTGACTCAGTCATCATGGGCAACCTCTATTCCCACACTTCTCAAGCAGATGGACTGCAAGGCAACAACTGGGGCAGCAAAGTCCTTCCTACTGTCAGAGAAGATCAGTGTTGTGACCTCCCCTGAACACACAGAAATCTATGGGACCTGATGACATGCACTGCAGAGTCCTGAGGGAACCGGCTGATGTGGCTGCCAAATCACTTTTCATGATATTTGAAAAAATGTAGCAGGTGAAGTCCCTGATGACTGGAAAAGGAGAAGATGCACCCATTTTTAAAAAGGGATAGAAAGGAAGACACCAGAAACTACTGATCTGTCAGCCTTGCCTCTGTGCCTGGGAAGTTCATGGAAYAAATCCTCCTAAAAGCTGTGCTGAGGCACATGGGGAACAGGGAGATGATTCGGACAGTTTCACCAAGGGCAAGTCCTTCCTGACCAACCTAGTGGCTTTCTGCAGTGAAGTGACTACATCAGTGCACAAGGGAAGGGCTAGAGATGTCATCTCCGTGGACTTTTATAAGGCCTTTGGGCATGGTCACAACATCCTTCTGGCTAAAGTGAGATGGATTTGATGGGCGAACTGTTTGGTGGATGAGCATTTGATTGGATTGTCAGATGGCGTCTCTCCTGGAGCCATATTGTGTTTTGGATTTTGTATGATAAGACACTAATATTTTAGTAATTGCTGAGTAATACTTACTCTAAATCAGGGATTTTTCAGTTTCTCCTGCTTTGCTAGTGAGAAGTTGCACAAGAAGCTGGGAGGGAGCATGGCAAGGACAGCTGACCCAAACTGGCCAAAGGGACATTCCATACCATAGAACATCATGCTCAGGAKATAAACTGGGGCGAGTTGGCTGGGAGTCATGATTTGCTGCTTGGGGAGGGGCTGGACTTTAGTCAGTGATGGGGCAAGCAACTGTGTTGTGGATAGTTTTTTCTCTCCAGTGTTATTTCTCTCTCTCTCTCTCCCCCTTTCAATATAATTATTGTTCCTATTATTATTATTATTATTATTATTATATTTTATTTTGTTTCAATTATTAAACTGTTCTTATCTCAACCAATGAGGTTTACTTTTTCTTTCTGAATTCTCCTCCCCACTGGAGATGGTCAGATGGATGAGTGACTGTGTGGTACTCAGCTGCCACCTGGAATTAAACCACAACGAGTTCTATTCACTCATCTCCCCTTAGAACAGCCACCAAAAAACATATGTGTGTGTTATTGCACAATGGAATTTGCTGGTATTTAATGTACAGTTACAGGTTCTGACATTCATTTGTGCTGGTGTGTACAGTTTGTTGTATATCACAGCTAGATTGTTGTATGTGAGAGTTTCCCAGGGACAAAACAGCGCCTAAAGTCTAAAACAACACAATCTGAGACACAAAAAATCTGCAAAAACCATGGATCCCAGAACTCATCCCTAAACTCTGGGTTGAATGGCAGAAAGAATGTATGTTGCTATTAAACTTCTTCAATTTGGGCTAAACTCTAAACATTAATTGAACTTGGTGTAAATTATTTTTCTTCCATGAAGCTTTCTCACCACTTGACTGCAGTTAAAGAAAAATGGTAAAAGTAATCTATGCTGGGAAAACAGCTTCTTATCCCTAGCAGATCCCTCCTGTAGTGGRATCCTCCTTTTGACATGTGTCAGGCCCTTTAGTGTGTCTTTTGAATTTCTAACCAAAATATGTCATTTACGCCAAGACACAACCATCATGAGGAAAAACAGATAGGTTCCCYATCCTATGAGAGACCATGAACTTTCTTTCTTTTCTTTTATAGCTTGTTCTTCATCTCCATGTCTTCATGATGGGACATGCATTCTAGACAAAAGCAGTACCTACAAGTGTGCCTGTCTGGCTGGCTATACAGGGAATCGCTGTGAAAACTGTGAGTACAGGCACTGTGTGCATGACCAGCCTCCAGGGCTGTCACTGATGTATTAATGGTTAGGAGTGTCACTGGGGTGTAGGTTAGGTCAGGCACAGTGCCAGAGAATGCACCAAGCTTCTTGCAGCATTTGTTGAGACATGTTTCTTGCTGTTCAGGAAGATTTCCACTGAATCATTCAGGAGCTTTATGTCAATGTGTGAAAAGGTAAAACAGACATGGAGCTGGGAAAAAGCACACAAGAAATCTTGTAATGGATTAGCCTTATCAGATAGAAGTATTCCTGCCTGCTGCTTTCCATATGGATCACCTGTTCTCTACTAAAAACATATACCCCAGCTGAGCCCTGTGCCTAATGCTCTAGATAGAGTCAGTCATAGGAAATTCATCTTCCCTCACAGCCACCTGAAAAGTAGAATTCTGGCACCGTAAATGAGAGAGACTTGGGATCAAAATAAATGAAAAAGGGCAGATTCTGTTCATATCTGTATTGGTAGTCCTCACTGTACCTATAGTCATACACCTGGTATTGTCCTGACAAGTGAATTGTAAARTAACTGGATTCAAATMATTTATCTGTTCCAGTGATTTACTTCTTCATGAATGAAAAAAATCTTCATCCACAGGGCTCAAAAAAGCATGAGGGTGTAAGAATTGTGCAATATATGCCACGATAAAGGTWATATCATCTGTACTAGTTGAAAGAAACCTTCACAAAATATGTGAAGTCACTGAGCTAGAGCTGACCGTGGAGGATTTCAGTGATACTGGTGATATCCACTTGTGATCATATTTAGCCCAAGACAGAAAGCATTGGCTTACTGTATCCTGCTGTGGTATTCYTCTAGCCATAAGGCACACAATACCTTGCCTGCTAGCAGAGGTTTTAGTTCTGTGTCAGGGGAATCAATATACATCAAACCTCATTTCAAAATYTTTCTCCCGCATTTGCGAATGTTAAGAGTGGATTTATCTCCTGAAATTTCTTTTATTTCATTGGGGAGTTGAATCATAGTGGCATGATACCTCCTTTCATGAATCATTTTGTGGTAAAAGACCTTCCAGATTCTACAGATCCAGAAGTAGCTCAGACRTGAGGAGAAATCATTTCATATTTTCCATAAACCTGAAAAAAAATTTGTTTCTGAGCAGCATGCCACCTTCTGCCAGATTGCACAGATTTCTGGTGCATTTTCTGTAGGAAAAGGTTGCTAAAAATTGAAGGTTCCTGACYTCAGGACTAAGAGTGTCTGGTTCTTGTGCTAACAGCCCCTTTCCTGTGGGTAGTTGTTTAGAAGGTCATTTAGGGACTGGAAACTCCTGAGCTCTTTGCAACTGCTCAGCGAGATTAGTTCTGCTCCTTTAGAAGAGAGTTAAAAAAAAAAAAAAAAAAGAAAAAGGAAGGATTCCTGTCTGATTCAGAACCAACTGAAGTTTCAAGTAATTACATTTCCAGCAAACCTCAACCCTAGTTTTGGCAGGCTCTACACTACAGTCAAGGCATGGAAGGAAGCTCATATTCTTTTACTGACTTTCTTCTGTAATTCCAATGTAGAAACTTCACCTGTGCAACACACACTGCAAACAACAGGGGAGATAGTTGAAAAACAATAGGATGAGACTTCTATCATTGTAAGCGATGAAAGGTACAGGTAGTWACAGGATGAAAAAAGAGAGACACTTAAACACGTATACAGGAAGATTTTTAACTTGATGGGAATCTTGTAGTTTAATTTGTGAAAGACCAATTTTGGTGGATAAAATTCTGTTACTTTATGATGTTTATGGCTGTATGTTTGCCTTTCGCTTATGCTAGGCAACATATATTTTCCAGCACCTATATTGCTGCCTTCTATGTGAATAGCAAACCTCTCAGTTAGAAAACATAATGGCAAATCTTTTTTCTTTCTGGTTTCAAGTAATTTTTTTTTCTTAAGGTATTTCCTTCAGTTTTGCCAAAATGCATCCTAAGTATTTTCCAGTGTATGGGAAGAAAAGTCAGAAAATTAAGGTTTGATTTGTTTTTTTAAAAACAAAAGGAAGAACTGGGGAAAATATCTGTGACTGTAATTCTTTAAAAAATTAGTTGTAGTTTCCTGAACAGCCTTKTAGTTTAAATATTAAAGAGAGACTTTGTCTTCCTGAGAATCTTTCTTTTTTTAGGTCTTTCAGCAAAAGTGCTGTSTTGTGAGGTGGAGCCAAGGGAAATAAATTCATTTCTGCAGAAAACTGTCATAAAACAATCCCTTTTGGAATATTGAGTATGACTTTGGACACTATAAGACCGATTCTTTTCAATCTGGTTTTCTTGGAGTAAGTCAGGTGCAATCCCATCAAAGTTAATGGATGAAAAATAGGTATAAGAGAGAAGAAAATTAGAGCCCGTTATGTTAAGTGCATGTAGAAGCTCTGAGGTGGTGCAACAGAAGGTAGCCAGAGARATATGGGGGTTTTAAAGAAATCCAAGGGACATAGTTCAAATGAAGGGAGACTGTGGGATTATCTCATTGAGCAATAAGTTAAGGGCAAATTAAACTAATTTAGCAAGGGGTATTTCATGACAGAATCAGAAATTTTCCAMGTCCCTTACAATTCCAATGCAGCTCTGTCTTTTTGTCTGTCACCAAGTTTAATTTTAAAGATGTGGGAGTCACTTTTGGAATTATGGAAATCACCTTAATGAGATAAACCACAGGGAACCTATTGTTTCCTCTGTTAAATTACATTCCATCTATTTAGCAGGATGATCAGCGTTGGTCAAGCTGCTTTTCTGGGGTCATATTTAACCCTAATTGCTCTGTCACTTACGATTTGCAATATTACTAAAATAATCCAAGGTCCAGGTTACTTGCAACTAGCAGTCTCTATTATCTTCTACCAGAGCAGCCAGCAAATTAATATTTTGTTTACAATTTGAAGGGCTAATATAGTCATTTAAAGGCTTCAACAATATTGAAATGTAGGCATGTATCTTTCTGACAGCTGCTAATATATTTCAGTGAGTCCTGTTTCAGGGCAAGAAATGTTTTATATAAATATGTCTGATTTCACCYCAGAGACTTTAAAAAGAAAATGAAATTGTAAAACAAATGCTAACCTTCTATCTTCTGACCTAAAACACAATAAAGACAAGTCCTAAGGGTAGCAAAAAGTACCTTCTTACAGATAAGCATGCTTTGCTATCATGATACAGTAAGGAAAGAAAACTAATTCCTATTTTAAATACTGGGCTTCTTTCTGATCTTAAAGTGAGTGTGCAGTATACTGATATACCCCTTCCAGTGACCCCTTAGCCATGCTGAYATGATTGAAATCAAACTCAGGCTTTTCTCTTTGACCTTTGTGGATTTTAATGCTGTCAGAGGCATTAGGTACCCACAAAATCAGATAATCTTGTTCTCCTAGCCTGCAAGTACACTGAGACAGACAAGCAACTTCATCAAAAGATGCAGGGGAAAAGTAACAAGCTGGCTAGTGCACAACCTGCATGCTAAAAACCATCCACTCCAGTATCAGACTCTCCATGACTCTGTACACCATGACAACTACTTGTAAAACTCAAACTAAGAAAGGTCTTTTCCAAAGTCTCCTGTTGAGTTTGCCTGCTGAGGATGCAGCTGTAGAGTTGGTATTGCTGGTACCCYGTGGCAAATGCTCTTGCCCTCTGCTTGTCCTCCTCCTAGGACAGGCTGTTCTGACTCAAGAGTCCTCCCAGGGCTTGCTGGCCCCAAAGCAGGAGACCTTGACCTCATCCTGCCCAGAAATTTCCTGTTACCTTTATTTCAAACAAAGCCAGGCGAACTGGAGTTCCTACGCAAATAAGAAGARCTTTGCTGAATGGGGAATTCAGGGCTGAGATCTGATTTCCATTTTTATTCTGTTTCTCGCTCCTGTCTGCCAAGTAGAAGAGGTTTGTTCTGCATCCTAATGAAGAGTCTAATCCAACTGACAAAACTGTATAAACTAACTCYTCGCTGTAGCCTTTGATGTTGCTAGGGCTGGCCTTACTGTGCGCCAACAGGCCTCTGAATATAGCTTTCAGGCCTTTCCTCACTGCTGATATAATCCACTTCCATCCTTTTTAGCTATATACATCTGTGACATGGGCTGGATCTTAGGGATGCACTCCTCCTATCAGAGTGACTGATACCTAAGATAGGGAGGAAGCATTAACATCCCACCACCACACCCCACCCCCTGTTCTGCTATGGGAGAAAGGAGCCCAGCTGTCAGTGCTTGGCATAAGCTAGGCAGAATTTGAAACCAAGCAGAGCTTAGGATGAGGCAATGGGGAAAGGTTCTGGGCATTAAACCTAGTTTTCTTACCTAACCATGGACATGTAATGCAGAGACTTCTAATAGAATGCTTGGAGGCTAAATTTTGTCAGAAAGGTTTTCAATAATAGATTTCAAGGAGTGCCATAATCACTGTATAAATGTATAATTATGCATTATATCATTGTATAATCACTGGTAGATACTGTACCATTTGCAGCTCACATGTTACACCTTGCCTACACTGCCTGATTACAGTGGAGAACTTCACATCTAACCAAATAATTGCCCCGGGTCCTTTCTTGCCACGTTGTCCTGAAAATCAGTCCTATTCCAGTTAGGGAAAATGTTCCAAGTAGAAATATGACTCTTAATCTCCCTGCTCCCGGGGCTGCCATTGGGAAGGTTTTTTTGGGGTTTTTTTTTTGGTTGTTTTTTGGGCTTTGCTTGGTTTTTTCCAGTGGAAAAATATTTGTAACAGCTTTTCTAAAAGGGATAGAGGTCTTCCTCACTTGTCAAGGTTACTCTTTTGGTGGCTATGTTGCAGAGATGAGATTAATGCCATCTTTCTCCACCACGTTTCCACTGTCCTCCCTATTGGCATATGTGTATAGGATGGGCCTTTTTTGACYGTTACAATCCAAGGGTTCATGTGCCTTGAGACCCACACAAGAACCTTTCACTCAACRTGGCAGTTCTCAGGTTTTGAAGATCCATTATGGGCTACAGGCTGAACCCCCCTTTAGCCTGTCATGCAGCAACCCTGAAGTGTGAACACAGGCAGGATCGTCTCAGGGGTGGCTGCTCTCCCRAACATTCCTGGGAGAGCATGCCTGAGAGGCAACTTAATATGGAGAGGTTTTTAGTGAGTTACTTCAGAGTTCAGTTCTGGTGGCACAATGCCGTCCTTTGTTTTACTGAGCTGGTCAGAAGGACATTGTGATGCCGCCTAGATATTTGCTAGGATGTTATCCTTACTTCCCCTTCCTGCTTCACAGCATCCTCACTGCCCCACAGTGCACTCATTTCCAGGAGAATCATGTGTTTACAAGGCAATCTGTATTGGTTAGTGCCTAGTGAAGGAATTTGAAGGGCTTTGGTTGAGATGGAGGCAGAGATCTCAGCTCCCAGTTTTCCCTTCTGTATATTTCCTGGAGATTTTTCCCTTGGTTTGAAGAAYGTTGGAACCATTCACACAGAAACTGCCAAACCACCAAACATTATGTCTGGTGCTTTAAGATAACCTAACATCAGTCTCAGGTTGTCTTAATTCACTGAGCAATAAACTAAAGCAGTGCAACTCCTGTTACACAAACTACCAAGATGCCTCATAGGAAGGCAGAAATAYTCAAGAGAAAAATTATGTTGATGGCTGAGGATGGATATTGCTACTAACATCTGAAGCAGCTACCAAACAACAGCTGCTTGTAAATCAACATGCAGAAAACTGGTCCCTAGGACKCATCTTTCCTTCAGTACCATCAATATGACTATTGGATTGGGTAAGTTAYGCAGTCTCTGGAAGGAAGGTGCTCATATTGTGTAACAGTGTTTGATCTTATAATACTTTTATAGTGTTTTGAAGCTCCAGTGAGTAAAGTGTCTCTGACAGCAAGGCTGAAAGAGACAGAATATCTGCTTTACTGACAACTCCTCTTGTCCCTTGGTTATTTCCTCAGTGTCAATTAACTAGCCAATTTTTTTTCATTTTTTCAGAAAGTGAAACACATCTGGTAAAACCCCATGGTATTCTGCTCAGAGCATAGCCCTGGTCATTGCTATCATCTAAATAAATCAGAAATTGTCTCTTTGCTAATTTAATCTAAGGATAGGCCTGACATAGGAAAAGAAGTGTATTACATTAAATATATTCGTAGGGAATGAATAGCCACCCCAAAATAACTTTTCCCTCAGTCTGCTAAGATGTCTTAGAAATAAAACCATCCATAGGATTCTCACTGGTATGRCTTACCATGTGGAAGGATGAATCAGTGTCAGGAGGACAGGTTGGACCAAGGTACATCCCAAGTGTTTTTGCCCCATGGAATGGGACAAAGACATTTTTGCCTGTCATTTCATCACTGAATCACTTAGGAGACTGAGTGTCTCTGACAAGACCCTCCAATGTGTGGCATAAACCATCTCTTGAGCACAGAATGCATGCAGGTCAAAAACCACTCTGCATCACTTGCACACTTCAAGCTCACCSCCACCTTTTGCAAAGGTCACAGAGTATGGGGGGCTGGCACACAGTTGTTAAGTTGCTGATGGAGATGTTTTCTGCCTCTGAGCTGAGCATGAGGAGATGTAGCTTTTGGGKTTTTTGGAGCTAGAAGAACTGAAAGAAGGGCCCAGAGTAGATTATAGATTTGGGATCTCTGCCTTTATCAACCATTCATCAATATTGGCCAGCTAGCCTTCCTCTGCTTTATCACCCTCCTAATCCTTTTCCCCATTACTGGAGCCCATAAAAACAAAATACTCAACTTSTAAAAATACTCTAATAGCTTAGAATAAACCGTTGGTCTTCTGAAACAATGAATAAGGACTACTCCTCTTCTTAGCATTCCRCAAATCACCTTAGAGAAAAAGGACTTAAATCTCTATCTCCAGYTCCCAAAGCTGATATTTTACATTAAACTATTCTCTGATTTCTACCCTTAAACTGTCCAAATCACCRTGTCAGGTAACCCTTGCACAGGTTCCAAAACAACAAATAAAGTTAATAACAGCCCTACCAAAACCATCCTCACCCTCCAAGAATCAAACATAGCCGCACCACTAAAATCTGATTGAACAGAAAACATATCCCACTATAAACAGCAGCCACCCCAAGCTTTCATTATTCAGTAAACTCCCCCAATAACTACCTCCAAGAACTGAAACAAGACCCACAGCATAGCAACAAATCCCCCCCAAGACTCTGGAAAAGGATCTGCCTCTAAAGACAAAGAATAATTGTAATCCACACATTCAACACAAAGAAACCATAAACAGCASCAATGACACAAAGGAGATCCCGAAACTCAACAACCACCCATACCCTGCAATAGATGCCAGCACCAAACTTCAGTCGCCATAATACAGTGATGGGTTAGATGCAACTCCTAACCCCCCAAAAACAAAGCACAACCCTAAGAAAAGTACAAAATAGGTCATAATTGTTCCTGCAGGGCCTCTCTCCATTGTCTATCAACTGAAAATACGTTGTCATAAGCTTCAATTGCAGGAACCCTCCCAAAATATAACTTTTCTTTTTTTTTCTTCCCCCTCCTACCCCTATGCTCAGACTTCTCTGAAGACTGCTGATACATTGTACTTCTGGGGCACAAGCTTACAGATTGCAGCTCTTGCAGCGCTTTGGAGTAACCTTAAAACTACTTTGAAGTTTGCTGAAATAATCAGCATTCTTCATGGCTGTCAGTTTTGTTCTTCCCCTTCATCCTCCCCCCAAGTTCATTAAAAGACTTTGTTCCTCCTTGAGGATTCTACACTCAAATGTATCTGAGGCAGCTACCTAACACTTTTCATGGAAATCCTCTCATTGTCTTCTACGCTGTTTGCCAGTGATGCAAAACAGTGACAAGGCAGAATGGCCCCAGGAGGCAGGAATGATGACAAAATTGACCAGGCAGAATCCCACWTTTTCTTTCTTACGACTCCCACTCTACACTTTTCAAGAGCTCAGAAACTGCATTTCACATCCAAGCAAATTGCCCTGCTACTTCCTTAGTATTCTTCTGCTTTTTAGTTCCCTTCATTTTCTTTTCCCTATACTCTCATCTCAACACTTGGTAATTTCCATCTCTTTTTCTAAAATGGGCAATGCCAGATCTTCCTTCCAATATGAAATTCAGCTCAGATCTCTGCAAAAGGCTGAATGAACTATTCTGTCAGCTATGCTAGGGTGAATCTGTATAATTAAATATTGTTTTCTTGTTTCAGTTTATGTGCATTCAGAAACATTTTTTCACAGCAATATGCATTTCTTGGGAATGCCTTTCTCATCCAGTGTTGCTTGGGTTTGTCCCTGTTTATCTGGAAAGATGACATCCCTGCAGTGAAACACCTCCGAATTATTTACTCTCCCATTTGTAATTTAATATAACAATGAGCATATCTGCTTCTTTCTTGCCCAACARTCTTCCCCCTGAGAAGACAGTGCTCTCCCCTGTAGTGTGATATTGTGATGTTTTCCAAGGGACACATTAGGGAACTTACGATAAATATTAGTTCTTGCAACTGATAAAGTGAATGTTGAGGATTGTTAGGATTTCATTCACTCCAGTATCCGATGCACAAACAGGTCCAGTTGTATAATTAAATAGGCCATCCAAGTACCGGAAAGGTTGTATCCAGAGACACAGCTTTCTAAGGGCTAAGAACAATGCTGATAAAGATCAAGTGGCTAATTGTAAGCAACAACCTCCAAATTGCCTCCGGATGAATAAATCACAGTGAGTGATCCAAGCATATTTTCTCATGGATACGGTCTCATTCACAGAGGCAGGGAACAAGAAAACATCAGGGGTGACTTCCAATTGGCTGGAAAGGAATGAAAAGATTTGGATTTCAGTAGGGATTACGTCATAATTTTGTGTAATTATTCCTAGCTGGTGGAACTACTGCAAAAGCAAAGAGGCCCAGAGAGCAGGACTGGAAGCCTACTCTCTGGTCCTTGGAGCTGGTTGATCAGCTGCTCTTGTTATGATTTCCTTTGACATTTCCAGGATTAATGTGAGGACTGGCAAAATGCAACAATGAGAGGAGATTAGAACTTCCAGGACTCTTTCATGGGGGATAAATTTAGGCCAAAGACCTTTGTAATGAATAGTCTACTCCAGCACTTCTGCATTAGCTGGGCATGGAGCTGGGAGGATGTGTCCTGGGACATCACAAGAGGCATAAAGAAGAGCAGAATGTTTCTTCTCTTTTGAAATACAAGTATCTGAGGGCACAGATAGCTTATCAAAAATCCTCCCTTGCCAGGCAACCTAAATGGAGGCTACTGCAATGCAGGGGGACACTTTTGGGGAATAGTTGTTACTCCTTCAGGACTTATATTTGACACTGAAGGCCAAGTTTCTGAGGGACATTTGGCGTTTTTAGCTATTGCAATCTCCATGACATGAGCACTCTTGTGGAGCTTAGCCTTGGCTAAGTGCCTGTGATTGAGTTACCYCTGAGTCCCCTGCCTAGAGCCTCACCTACTTATTTCTGCATCTGTGGTGACAGGCATGACCAAGTAGTCCAGAGCTCCTCTGATATATGGCTGTAGCTGTTCAGAAAATGCTGCTATCACTGTAAACACCTCTTTATCACAGTAGTTTCCATGCCCTTTCCTGTACAGGATCAACTGTAGAGTTTCCAAGCATTTGTACTGTCTGTGAGTTTTGCTTTAAAAAAATTAATTTTCAATCCAAACCTCAGCACTCTCGGCTTTCCATGTTCACCCCTTCTAATTTCTGTTTCTAAAAGTTGCAGTCACATTCTTTTTTCACCTACAGTGCAGAGCCTGTCAGCTCCAAAAAGTAAAAGTTCTGAGTGGAATCGAAGAAGACAAGCGAGCATTCTAGTCATCACCAGCCCCCTCAGACACAACCCGTGTAAACACACACCACCCCCAGAAAGCATTTGCTTCAGAGTCCTGACCAAGACCACCTGTCCTCCAAAGCTGTTCATCTCCCAGCAGTCTGTTCCTGCTGTGGGGAAGAATGATGATCACATTGCAAAGCTAATGCCACCAAGCCTCTCTGGCTCCCATTCACATCCAGTTCTTGCCAGAATCTGGAGCAGAACAGCTGGGCTCCTTCGTGTGGCTTCTTAGTCATCACTGCTCTCCAGTGTAGAAGTGGGATGCTCAGGGAGGTGGTGGAAGAATGTTAGTTTCCTTATGCTGGGTCCTGCAGTGTTTGCTACTATTTATTCAGGAGATGTTGAGCTGAGAGGTGTTCTTGACAGCAGCATCAGAAGATGCCAGGCTCTTTCCTAAGTACCATCACTGTGGATTGAGCTCCTTGCAGGAACAAAGCCTGTGCTGAAACAGTTGTAGACTTTGTCCTCTGTGTCAGAGAGGACGTTCCCACCACAGTTTACACGGCTTGCTCTATGAGGCACTACAGGACCTCRTGAATCCTAGTGATGCTCTTGGCAGACTTCTGATGTGCCCATGATCCCAGAATGCGAGAATCCTGAAGGCAGACAGGAGCCAGACAAGAACACTGGGACTCCCAAAGAATCAGTCTGGAGTCAGGGTTCCTGTCTCATAATGTGTGTGACCTACTGCATGGAGGTCTCTCAGACCTGAGCAAAGAGTGCAGAGCCACACTGCCTCAGGATGGCAGAATGGCCTAACACCTCCCAGTGCAAACTATTATATCAAATCCATTGCCAAACTCACATGCTTGTTTGAAAGCCCTGTGTACTGTTTATGAGAAGCAATCGAAAAGCTGTTCTCAGCACTCTGAGCCATGGCCTCCAGGAATCCCTCACCTCATTCCCTCTTAGAGGATACATCTATTCTAAAAATATTTTGAGAGCCGATGTCCTTATGTTTTTGGCTAAAGTTAGTCTCTGTGGGCTTATGTGTTAGGCATTAACCGTCTCTGGCTGCTATGCCAAGCTGCAAGAGGAGGATGTCTCAGGAGAACCATCTGAGTCCTCCCCCATGGCAGTTCCTCTCTGCTGGCAAACCTTGTGAGAACCTGGGACATCCTCACCTTGTGGATGCATGCTGGGGAGAGAGGGGATAAGCACAGGAAGAAATGGYATTTACATGGACTGGAGAGAATAAATGGAGATTTACATGGACTGACAGAGCTCAGAGTGGGCCAAGATTAGGAAATAAGCTCTGTTACAAGACTACAGATTCTGTAAAACTGAATTCAGAAGAGCTCTTTACATGTGAGGCTTTGCTAAGGGAGTCACAATACACAGCAGTAGCTGCTAAGGTGCTCGTGGCTGGGTCCCTCCTTAATTCATGTGCTTTGTGTTCAGACACTCTGAACTATCTGCTCCCATATGGCTCCATCACCTTTGGACAAAACTYTGCTGCTGAGAATAATATGTAGATTACTAAATGGTATTGTCATTTCCTGCTGATTTCTGCACAAAGTCAGGTCAGTTTAAATATATGTAGTAAGAATATCAGGAGATGACAGGACTGTTCCTAGCTCTGCCAGTCACTCACTTCTTGCCGTCAGGTAAATCACTTGATAACACCTTGCTGTAGCTTCCCCAGAAGTAAAATGCARATATGTTAATGTTATAAAAAAATATGGGAAAACAGTGATTACTGTTATATAATGATACTCAGGTAATCAGGCTTGCCCTCTAAACAAAACTTTTACCAAGGAAAAGAATTTGGTCAAATCAGACTTCCAGTCAAAATGTCAAACATTTTGGGATTTACCACTATTGATTTTAGYAGGCTCAGCTGTAGGCAGCCTTTGCAAATATCAGTGAGCTCTATGAAGTGCATGTAGGTGGAGCTGGCTAGGAGCTTCCTGTCAGAATAGTTTCATAGCAGTAAATTTCAAAGAAGTTTGTATTTTCTGCTGGATTTTTCCTTTAATTTTTGTTTTCTTAATCATAGAGAGAAGAAAAAAAGTCAATTCCACATTCTCTGTATGTCATGCTCCCTCCAGCAACAGGATCTTGGAGCCATGTTTCTCAGGCTTCTTGATCCTCTAGCTCTAGAGCACTCATTGGCCACTGCTGCGAAACCATGAAACCCCAAGGCTCAGATCCAAAATCCTGATGTTCAGGATCTCTGTGCAGGCATTTCTCTGGCTCAGGGGCTGCTGTGACTTTTAACAGCATGCAGGGTAATGATAACACTCACTGGAGAACAGAATGTAATTTAGGCTTCCTCCAGACAAAATGTCCTCTTTTTGAGGACAGTTATTTAAATGTCTTCAGTTTCAGTGTCTATCAGGCTTTCTCTGACAATCATTGGACTGGTTTGGGTAGCATGATGACCCCAGGGGTTCCAAAGTGAGTCCATAACTCTCTCTTTTTCTGCAGAAAGATGCTAGGATTCATAACAGCAGAAGCTACTCTATTCCCTACTGGTTACCAAGTGCAGTTTCTGTGACCATTTTCAGGGCTTGGCCTTCACTAAGCATGCCAGCACACCTTACACAAAAGCAACATTACAAGCACCTAGAAAGGCATTGTAGCCCTAACACAAAAAAATGTGGACCTGTTGGAAAAAATCCAGAGGAGGGCCAGGAAGAGGATRAGAAGTCTRGAGCATCTCTCCTATGAGAACTGGCTGAAAACTGGGGTTGTTCAGCTTGGAGAAGAGAAGGCTCTGGGAGGATCTTACAGCAGCTTTCAATTCAGTACCTGAATTGGGTACAAGAGATCTGGAGAGAGACTTTTCACAAGGGCAGATAATGKTAGGACAAGGGAGAATGGCTTTAAGCACAAGGAAGGTAGATTTAGGTTAGACATCAAGAAGGAATTCTTTGCTGTGAGGGTGGTGAGGCACTGGAACAGGCTGCCCAGAGAAGCTGTGGCTGCCCCATGCCTGTTAGTGTCCAAGGCCAGGTTGGATAGGGCTCTGAGCAGCTGGGTTTAATGGAAGGTTCCATTCCAGGGAGTTGGACCTAGATGATCGTTAAGATCCCTTCCAACCCAAACTGAATGGGTTGGAACCCATTGATTCTATGATTCATAAAACCAATGATTTCAACCATACGATTCTATGATTCATTTGAACCACATGATTCTATGAAAAATGTTCAGATATATGCTACATAGGCAAAATGTGCTATATGCCTTAACGCAGGTCAGTCTGAAARCCAAACTCTGACCTGGGAATATACAACAAGATAAATTTCTTTAGCAGTAGCAATATTAAAAACTTTTGCAAGCAAAKTAAGGACAAAACTCCATATAATTACAAGCTCTTGCACCTAATTTCAGGGTGGRACAAAAAGGGAAATACAAACCTTTTATTAGTACCAGCAATGAGAAATGAGATTTATTTCAGGCATGCAATATATTATTGAAAGGTTGTGCAGAATTTAGAGATAATAAATTATATGTATGAGGGGGTATATATTATTTAACAAARTGGGTGATAGGAAGACAGCAGAAAAAAATAGTGTTCATTTAATGAAGAGACTCTGGGACAAAAGCAAATGATAATTCCATCAGGCAAGATTTGAAGGATATTGGAGAGAGAAAAGTGTAGCTCAAGASATCATCTAATTTATCTCACTGGTGATAAAATTACCCTGAAGACTATTTCTAAATGGCAGATAATTCTGATCTGAGGAATGTTTCTTACATATAATTTAAAAGGGAGAGGAATTTGCACTGTTATTATTAATAATAGAATATTTTACTTAAAAATGCAGGAACTTACTGTTCCTCTAGTCAAGTTTTTCTCATATTGAGGAAAGTTTTCTGTGAAATGTGAAGCCRTTTTAATGTTTCATATGGGACAGAAATTGTTTTATTTATCCCAAGACACCAAAGTAAGAGGCAAGAAGCATAATAAGTTTTATCAGGCATGTGTGAGTTTGTGATATAAACACTTGAGGCAGCTCTGGTTTTTATTATCAAACAACTAGGCTGTCACAACTGAGCATTTCTGCCAGAGGAGCCTGTAACCTCCTTATCATATGCCTTCCTACTTTGTGCTCTTATGAACAGTGCAGACCTATATCAAACCAAGATTCACCTCAGACAGTAAAGTGATAAGGGCTACCTACATGTCTGTATACATTTATTGTGGAACTTCCCAGGAATAGCGCTGTGTAGCAAAATAAGGAAAAATGAAAACAAACAAACAAAAATGTCTCTGCTACCRATGTGTTTGCTGGTATTGTCCTGTTCCCTACAAAGTCTGTTCCAATTTTTTTAGCTGGAATTTCAGTTTTCAAATTATAAGAATAATATAATTTCTACTTACATCCTACTATGCCTATCCAACATTTGTCAAAGAGATTTTAATAGGGTTTTTTTTGAGTGAGAATTATCCTGTTTCTAATTTTATTCTGCCTACATATAGCTCCTTGTCCTTCTTTAAACATTTTAATGTATTCTTTCTGGTTTTACCTTTTCAATTATTATAGTTTTTAACTTTTGCATGAGCAGGGTGCTCATTCTTAGCTCTTAATCACTCTCAACATTATTTTTCCCTAACATTAGTTTCATATTTCTAGATATAAATTCACCAGGATCTTTATAAGTCTGATGACATCCTGGTAGGAAGAATGGGATCAGCCTGACCCTCATGGAGTCTCTGCGTTGGTCAGACAGAACTGTTTCTTTGACAGAACTTGAATGAATGTCTTTCATATTCCATTACTACCTCATAATAGAGCTTTGTAGACAGCTAGTCCATTTTCTGGGTTCCTGGTGGGTTTGGTCCAAGAGGAAGGTGCAGAGGTCGAGCACTTGATACATGTCCAACTTGCCCCAAAAGGAGGAAGCCAGAGCCACGGGGCAGTAAGAATGTTGTTTGTTTTTCTTTCTCTTTTGGAGCAGAGCACTCTAACTAGTGGGCAAGGAATGGTTCAAGCTCATGGAGTCCTCCTGAYCAGCTCACCACCTGCTTCCCCAGGAAGTGCTCTCCAGACAGCTCATAGCCTTGTCTGGGCTGTAGGAGTCAGGATAGAGCAGGCACRGGTACAGCTGGTGGTGGATACAAGCTGGGATGGGGATGGCTGGAGGTGAGTGAGAGCTGTGAGGGGCATCCAGCCCTCTCTGTGGACCATGCAGAGAAGGAAGACTGATACACAGTAGATGGCAGGATAAGGTCCATCCTGCCTAAGCAAGGGAATCTGAAATCATATCAAATCCCTTAGAAAGCTCAGAAACTGAAGAAAAGAGGGTCAGATCATCAGATCATGTGATTGTATTTTATGRCTAATGTGTATCCAGAGGGAAAGTGCAGAGCTAGGTATGAATGACATTTACAAAACATACTTTTCCTTTCTTTTTGACTTCTGAGAAATGTCTGTTGGAGAGTTGGATTTAGTCATACACCAGGAGAGAATGTTGAAAGACTTCAATAAAATATCTCAGACAAAGAAGGCTGTCCTGAAATTCAATGGAATACACTGCACATTCCGAAAGCAGTAAGAACCTGTCAAATTCACACTCTTGATGGGAAGCTATCCACAAAAAAAATAAGATAGACTTGGATGAAACACATGGGGGCCAGGATTYCCTTCTTAATAACTGTTCAAAACTCCATTGCCTGAAGTGCTCACAAGTCAAGGGAAAAGGTRCAAAAGAACTCTGTGAAACATAATAGGTGAAAGGGATAAAAGGCAAGTCAAATTGAAGAGGAAAAAACCTATAGAGCTCAAACCAAAGCAGTAGGAGTGACTATATGAGACTTTCATATTAGATAATATCACTGAAAACAGACAGGGACTCAGCTGAGGGACTGAGATGCAGGAAACGTCTCAAGATTCAAAACCACATTTAATTTGTAGAGAGAAAGAATGATCTTGCAAAATGATCCATAGGAAAAAAAAATGCAGTGACTATGCCTCCAGTGGCAAATTTTAAAGGATAGGACAGATGATGAAAGAAGACCCCGTGCTACAAGAGAACAGACAACCAGCAGCTAAAGGCATGAGAAACAAAAGGGACACATCTATTAATAATAGTAAGCCAGTTTACCATCAGAGAAACCCCACAGTGGCTCTGTGACACAAGTGGCTTTGAGATGATGCTTGTAACATCCCTGTGATGAAAGGGGTGCTCTCACTTGTCAGATACAACAGATKAAGCAACCTTCCTATGACCACATTTTTTTAGCTGTGATTAGATCTCATGACCTTCTGCCTCCATACCCTCTGCTCTAAGCCATAGTTMAGTACTAAATGAATCTGTGTATGAAATACTGAATTTACATTGTAAATAAAACCAGAGTTATGTCAGCTGGTTCACGGGACCACAAAGAATCTAAAGAAAGTCTGGCAACAAACAAATCAAAAGGATTAGAAACTAAATCTCTTAAGAATTTAGGGTCTCAACAAGAACAGATACTTAGAGTTMGTAAGCAAGTGTAGCTTGGTGACATTTTTCCCAGGGTGGACCTAGAATTCAAAAGCACCAAAGTATTTGTTCTGCAGAGCTGAACTGGACCATAAGCAAAACAGAAAACTTGTATTTATGACAAAAAGTAGAAATCTGAGTGGGGCACAGATGGTTCATCTAATTTTCTCATTTGACAAGCTGAGTATGACTTTACACTGAAAGAGAGGAATGGAAATGTTGGGAAATGGATTGCTGCTCAGAGAAAGATRTGGAGAGAGTAGCTGGGAATACACAGATTATGAGTGGGAAGATAAATGTTCTGAGAATTTAAAAYACCTAGAAATTCTATGTTCCCATTATTTATTTATGTACTTGTATATACATATATATACGTATATATATGCATCTATATTTTGCATGAGAAACATCAAGGGCTAGGAATGAATTTTTTAAAATTGTTTTTCATTATTTTTTGCTAATGGTGACATTGATGCAAAATGCTTGGAGCCAAAAGGAAATGGTGCGCTCCCCTAACTGGATGTGTTTTGATTAGGAGCATTTAGTCCAGGTCCCTCTCTAATGCTTAGTTGTTAGACAGCTTTTCTTGCCAAGACCTGTGCTCGCTAGTGGACACGTGACTCTTTCATTTCCTTGCTTGATGTCCTCTTTATGTGAATCATTGGATGACCCACAGTCGACATAAATAGATGTATTTGTGTGTCCTCTGTGTAAGAATTACTRGCAGAGGCCTTAGAAAAGTTTTTCCTCTGAAAGTTTTAAGTGTCAAAATTTGGCTGCAGGTTAGCAAGCAAYTGGCTATGACAAAAATCAGAAAAGTCAAATAAAGTAGGGATGATCTCTTTAGCATTGATATGTCTGTTATCAGCAGAGTACCACAGGTGACATGTAAAAAAACCCATGTGTGTATCTATGTCTTGTACTGAATYCTCTTTCATGCAGTTTTCCACAATGAATCACCCAGGCAAAACCAAAAAGATGGGTAACTATGTAGATCATAAACCATGTGTTTCCTACATTGCCTACAAAAACACATGTAGTTTCTAAATACAGGAAATTTGCCTTAAGAAGTGTAAAAAGTGGCTTGGAAAAGATCAATAGGGCATGAACATTCTCTGTCTCTCATAACAAAGGAAGTACAGCATCAAATAAAATTATCASGTGGCAAACTAGAATCAAAACTACAGAGGGCAGTGCATTTTTTGCACTTAGCCTGTCRAATTAATTGCCACAGAATATTGTGGACACTGAATATGTAGTTGAGTTTAGAAAACACCAAGACCAACAAATGTTAAAAAAATATCGGTGGGGTATGTTATACCAAAAACACGTTTGTAGTTCAGCTACTCCTTGAGCTTCAGACTTCTGAACGCTGACTGAATGTGCCAGGAAAGTATTCTATATGCTTGTTCTGTTTTTATAGCCCTTCCTTCAAATATACTGTTTACCACAATTGGACAGATTTCTGTGCTGAGTAGACCTTAGCATGGTTGGCTTGATGCTGTCAGAGAAATCTTCCTTATGATGCTTAATTTCATATTTACTGTTTGCAGTAGTTATGTGGACCATCATCTCTATTTTCCCAATAGAGCAAATCCTGTGGAAAGGGAAAATAGCCCAATTTAATAAATATCAAGGTTCCTTTTTAATGTAATTATGTTAATATTTGATTAACACAAATAATTATTCTGAGATGTTATCTGAAAAATGTATAAAATGTAAAGAGGAATTTGAATTAATTTCAGTATAAGGCTTTTAAGGATTTAAATTTTTTCCTGTACCAAGCATGGCAGTTAATTTCAAACCTCTGTTAAGATGGAAAGTACTCCAAATACTAATATTCTGAGCAAATGAGCCCTAACGATTCAACCATGCACCTGATCACGTCACACTTAAGAGTAATCCTATTGAACCTAATGTATCTAGATAGGTTTATTAAAGGGGGTGAAAGCGGGATGTGTGTGTAGAACTGACMTCTAAACAACTTTTTAAAAATCAGCATATATCGGTCTTTTAATTTTGACTCCTATGTCCATTGTAATTGGTTTTTCAATGTTCTAAGTAAAGAATCATCCTAACACAGTCCTGTTTTTGTAATAAAGTGGATTTTTTTGAAATATCTGAACTGTCAGTGGTGATGTGTAGGACTCCAGGTGCTCCCGCTCATGGTATTGTGGAAGGAGATGACTTTARATACGGGGCCCGGGTTTACTTCAAGTGCAATGCAGGTTACAGCTTAAAAGGAAGCCGTGTTGCCTACTGTCAGCTTGATGGGATTTGGTCAACACATCATCCTGAATGTGGTAAGGTCRCTTTAACTTTTCATTCTAATCAAGTATTTTGGCCAGTGTGTTCCCATGAAACCAGACTATCTAAATCTCACTTGAAATTTGATAGGTCTGTGACATAGCATGTCTTTTTGTCTTCCTGTCTTTAAGAAGCAGTAAGAGCTCTTATTTTACTCTCCTGGAACCTCAGCCTGCAAGACTTTCTTATACAAAAGTCTGACTGAAACATCAATTGACTGAAAATTAATAACCTCAAAGTCTTTAGGCATATATCCTTCTTTCACACAGRTTGAAAATGTCTAGGACCAAAACCAAGTGAGGGACATAGTCCAACMATTAATAGTTACTTCCATTACAAATGTATGTCTGACACCTCTGCAGAAGTCAGGTGCACTCTGTGAGAGTCAATAGGGACTTATTGTGTGAAGACTATATACTCTTATTTCAACAGAATTCCCATCCTAAAGAAAAATTGATAAAAAAGAAACTTCCATTCGTTCTGACTGTGCAGGACGGCATGCCTACTATTCCTATTGGTTCTGTRAAATTGCAAGCCCCTTCTTTTAATTCAAAGAGACTTTAAATTTTTCTTTAGTTGATTTGCACTGCACAAGTTCATTTTCATATTCCAGAATAAYTTGTTTGAATTGAAAGAGTATTTTTACAAGTGTGATATGTCAATGTAAATTTTTGGGGGAGTGTTGTAAAAGAAGGTGTATGTAAGTCTATCTGAAAGAGCAAGCAATAGGTAATCTTCTATCTAGAGAGAAGTCTCCAGTTGCAGTGAATGTAATGTCAGGATCATGCCAAGTCCCTGCTGCATGATGGCCCTGGCTAAAGATCAATAGAAAGAGCTGTCTCTAGACTTGGCTGTTACTGAAGTGCTAGGTCTCTCCTTCCCAGATGTTTTCTCTTTGTTTTTAATCAAGCGAAAAGGTCATAACCCTGAGCCTAAGGAGGAAGACAATTACCGTTAAATTACTGAAATAAGAGAAGGCCTTAAGTGACTTACATGGTCAAGCTTTTGGTACATTTGGAAGCACCCACTCTGCTGATCAGATGATGCCTCCAGGCCAGCCATCAGTGCAGAAGGCACTTTGCAAATAAAGCATTATTCTGTGGGGGATACTCTGTAGGCTTTAGCTGCTATCARATTATCAGACGCTTGTGTTGACAGATGAGAGAGCCTGTGAGGTAAAAAGAAGGAAAATAGAACAAAAAGAAAAGGAGACAGGGCTCTGTGTTTCCCTTTGAGAGGAAGTTCAAACAACCTCATTTATTGAATAGGACTTGTGAAAAAGTATCTAAGTACATATGTAGCCTTCAGCATATGCTAAAATGCGAAGCTTGTAAAGAAAACACTGAAATATAGACTTAGTTTGAATTATATACTCACTGTTAAAAGCATATGCTCTTCATTGAAGTGGCATTGTTGTGGCTGGCCGTGTGTGCTTTGCTGAGCTGGGCTTTGTCTGGTGGCACAAGGATATGGGGACARGACAGGGCCATACCTTTGCACCGTAACTGCGCTGATTTCACAGCAATTGAAGTAAATGTCCGAGGCCTTTGTTTTGCGTTGGTGCTTTTGTGAAGTGAGGTGAAATCCAAGGGGAAAAAAWGTATCTTGTCAGCTGCTAAATAGAAAGAGCAGAGGAGTTAAAAGAAAAATCATCTTCTAGCAYCACATAGAGAATAATGTCCTCTAGATTTAGGCCAGAAAGTTAAGTTTATTGAGAAACAGAACAAAAACACAACAAGAATTTTTTAAAAAGTGGAAAATGCTGGGAAGGAGGAAGTAAAAGAGGTTTTATGGGCAGAACATAGCATGAGTAAGCTTTCCATATTAAATTTTTATTGTCAGTAAATACATACATATGTTCTGTTTCAATTCCTGTATTTCCCTGGATTATTGAGATCTCTCTCTCAGTGCTTAGAAAACAAAATGCAACCAAACATAAAAGCAAAATTAAGTAGTCTAGTTTTATTATACAAGTGCAGTGAGGTATTAAAAATACAGAAAAGGGAAAAAAATGCCTAGGGCCTGTTTCCTRTAAATAGTGTAAGTACAGCCTTTTATGCTATTGAAGAAGCCTTGTTAATATTAATGAGATATTAACATCACATAAAGTCAAGGYTCTTTTTCAGGATTGTCAGCTGCTTCTTAAGGTTTTAATAAGTTGAAAACTGTTACCAATTTGAGAATCTTATGTTCAGTGAGACTAAAGCGTGTATTCTAAATAGACGYCTCTATGTTATAATTTCTTCTTTAATATCTGACGCTTTCAAAGATAGGGATCCCAGATGGGTCTTGAAAAGGTATCTTTAATAAAGTGTAAATTGTTTAGTAACATCTGAATGAAAGACCATGCAATTTGATGGGTTTTGAAAATAATGTAGTGAACCTGATAAAATAATGTAGTGAACCTGATAAAAAAGATACTATCTTTTTCTCCTATCATTAGTTCTAGAAGAAAAAAACTGCTCAGATCCTGGTGGCCCACTCAATGGCTACAGAAGAGTAGTAGAAGACACTGGGCACTTGAATGGACGCTATGCAAAAATTGGCACAGTCATTGCTTTCTTTTGTAACAACTCATATGTTCTTAGTGGCAATGAACAGAGGACCTGCCAAGACGATGGAGAATGGTCAGGGAAGCAACCAATCTGCATAAAAGGTAGTTTACAAACTTTTTTACCACAACTCACACAAGCTGCTATGGTTTTACWGGATTTTGTTTACTGTCATTTGCACTCACCAAGCAATCATTTTGCTAAGAATGAGCTGTCTGGCTGATACTGAGATTGGTAGTTTTCCAKATCTACTGGCTGCTATGCTCAGACAGAGAAGATACCAATGATTCCCGAAGATTCCATCTTTAAACAAGGAAAGGAGTTTTCCCTAAGACCCTTATTACCCTCATTCTAGGACTGAATCTGCTTAATATCAAAATCAAAGAAGATCAGGAGGGAATTGAAATAGAGTGAAATAATTGTTTCATGAGACAGTTGACAATCAGTTGCTGTCATATGGAAYAGCTGTCCTCTCACAATCCTTTTAAGACAATGAGACCAGCCATGAGTGCAAAAGGCTGAGACTGTACATTGCAGCCTTGAACTCATGATTAAATTATCTGTATTCATCAAACACTGAATCACACCTTTACATCCTTTGCTAGAAAGGGAATTGTGTTCTTGACCTGGAGCTATTCCACTAAGTGTGTATGAAACCCTGAGTGAATGAATGAATGAATGAATGAATGAATGAATGAATTAATTAATTAATTAATTAATTAATTAATTTAGGCTGGGGAACTGCTAAATTAATTTTATCAAAGCTATTTCTTGACATATGGATTTTTTTAGAGCAGAAGTCATGACAATATGAGGAAATACGTCTTTCCCCTGGGGAATACACTTAATTCTGTTGTTTTAGATGAAAATTATCTCTCCCTGAAGCATATAATCATCTGTGGAAAGCATTTTTAGTGATGGCTATGTATGCTGACATAATGGTTAACATATAGATCAATCACAAAGAACTAGATACTGTTAAATTCCGCACAACACAAGTGTTCAAGCATGCAGATAAAATCTACCCTGCAAGATGCCTTTTTTTTTTTTTTTTCCACTCTGGGAAGAGTTATTTGAACTGATAAACCTGAATATTTTATCCTGTTCCAAAAACAAGTAAACCAAATATGCAAAACTAGAAATCTTGAATCTCCCTTCTATTATTTTATGCATATTCAGGTAACTTTGAGGTGTTCCTGTGAATCAGTCTTCCATARGGGCACTCTTAGAAGTCCATAACATCCTGCAGCTTTCTCTGTATGCTGAGTCACTGGGATTAGCTGTGTGGAGCTACACAGGTGGAAATTAAGGGGAAATTAAAAATAAATTTTTTTGTATAAATCATTATTGGAAAAGTTTGCTSTGACACAAAACCATCAGCTGTAGTGATACAAGTCTGGCCTTCAAACACACTGAATGATGGAAAAATCTTCCTTCATGTCTGAAAGTCCCAGTGTAGAGGATGTTCAGTAGCTTTCACTGTTGTAAATGGGATAGATCTTGTGAACTGTGGAGAAATATTTTTCCAAGGTTTTAGGTTTTAGGATCTGTATTTAAATGCACATAACTTAACTGCCTCTTATCTTAATCCAGTCCACTATAGCTAGTGAGAGGAAAGGTTGGAAATGTGTATGAACCATAGCACTTGAGTTGTGAATGTGAAAAAGTACTGTGCAACATTATATTTTTTCTAGCCTGCAGAGAGCCAAAGATCTCTGACCTGGTGAGACAGAAAGTGCTTCCAATGCAGGTTCAGTCAAGGTGAGAATGCAATATCTCAAATACAGTTTAAAGAAAAATGTGGTTTCTTTTCCTCTCCTCTCCTTTTCACTCCATGTGTTTAGCCTGGCTGAGTAGTGATTCCAACAAATCCACTGATAATTGAGCAACGAGAGCTGCTGGGAGGGGAGGTCTGATTAGCACAGCCAGAATGAAGTGCACAGATAGAGACGGGCAAACTACAGGATGATGCTGGGATTCTGCTTGCAAGCTTGTGACAGACTRTAAGAACAGTCTAAGAACAGTTCCTTGGGTCTAATGATGTGTGTTAAAATATGAACTTGTGCCATCTTAGGGAAAAAAAGTGCAGGGAGATGAAGGGGATATAGCAATGCAATCTGCTCCCAGGAACTTTCACCATCCAAAGCAATATAGCACTATATAAGGTTGGGTTGAGGCTGGGCAGTGGGAGATAAGGAAGTAAAGTAGGAAATGAGGAAGGAATGAAAGATTGGACCCTTCCTGGACTTACCCTTCTGATGATTTCTTGAAACAAACTGAATCTGAATTAGTTATGCTGCAATGCTCAGTTTCATTTTCATCCAAGTAGTAATTTCTCATTTCAGGGTTATTTTTGAAGTACATGACTCATTTAATTTTAGATGTAGTGCAAGAACTGTCCTTCTCTTTGGTCTTAAGAACAGTCATATCAGGTCAGAATAAAGGTCCAGCTCAAGCTATATCCTGTCTCTGGCAAGAGCCAGTAGCAGATGCCTAAAGAAGACTTGAGGAACAAGCATATATTTCCCAAACACTCTCCCACTCTCCAAGTCTGTGATGTATGATTGTAGAGATGGCCCTGAGAAGCCAAAATGAGGCTTTAGTAGCTATTAGGGGACTTTTCCTGCTTAAATTTCTTAAATACTTACTTTTGCATACAGGTCTTTTTCGGCTAAATGTTTCAGATATTAATGCCAGCTGTACTGAGAGCACATACATGCCCTCCCATCCATGAGATGCCACAAGATGATGGCATCTCATGTTTGTGGACTATTTTTAATCCCTTGAAGTAGAGCCTCCATTTGATGGGTCAATAGTGAGGCAAAGTCTGGATTATGCAATACTGCAAGTCACCTGTGRGTTGGAATGGGACCCTGGCAGACTAAGTATGACCACAGCAGSTCTCATCCATCTTCCAAAATACAAGAGACTTGCCATTGCTTCTGTTCTTAGTAACTTTACTTTCCTGTTATGTATCGCCTCACAGACTGATATGATAGAGGTGTCTGTGTCTCTCTGTGATAAAAAATAAAATTGTCATGAGGAAAAAAATGAAATCTTTTCTGGGTGTAGGCAGTACCAGAAATCTGAAGGGAAGCTAATTTCCTGCTGAATTTTTTGGATGTAAATAGGGAGGCTTTTTGTAGATATGAGCTTTTGAGCATTAGGACAAGGGATGCCTTCTAAGTGATAAAAATTTAAGTATTATTGTAGTCAAGCTTATGGTCCTGTAGTCAAGCATATCTAGCCTGGCACATATATTTATTTTTTAATTATGTGCCCTGTTTCAGTTAATCACTACAATTTCTAAGTGGAAGCTTAGCAATTACGAAATTATGAAATCTCTGTGGTGAGGCAATTATCTCTGTTAATTGCTAAATCAAGCAACTTTAGCAACATCATTTAATCTGAATCAATTCCTAATACTGCCTATTAAAATATTCACTAGAGAAAAGATTTGCYTAGCTCCCCTCTAGTGAGAATTAATTGTGACAATGCCAAACTCAGGTGTAATTTCTTTATTTAAAAAATGGTATCTCAGTCCTTTYGGGAATGGAAAAAACTTCTATATTCAGAGGCAACTAATTGCAATTCAGAAACTGTAAAATGAAAAAGGAGACACAAATAGGGAATGTATAAACATATGTGTAATTATATATGTGTACACATATATGTAAATAAATAGCTGGGGTGTAAATGGAAGTATTGCCGAACTATGCTGCAATTATATTTTTTCCTTATTCTTTCACAAGCTAACTTAACATGATTTTAAATGATACTTAACACAACTGGTGATAAATTTATAATAATTGTTTTTATAATATTATAATTATTTTGTTCTTTGTGCTTTGAAACAGAGAAACACCTTTGCATCAACTTTATTCTTCTGCATTCAGCAAGCAAAAGCTTCAGTTCTTTCCAACCAAGAAGCCAGCATTGCCATTTGGAGAATTGCCACCAGGGTACCAGCACTTGCACACGCAGCTCCAGTACGAGTGCGTTTCTCCTTTCTACCGCCGCCTGGGCAGCAGCAGGAGGACTTGCCTCAAGACAGGAAAATGGAGTGGGAGAGCCCCTGTGTGTATTCCAAGTGAGTCTCCAAGGGAAAAAAATGTGCATATCTCTTGGGTGAATGAGGGAACAAGATRTGTATTCATCTTAGATATTTTAGGGAGTCACAGCAGTGTAGGCTGCCTATACTTCCAGCTGGGAGAAAGGAGCAATAAAGCTTGAAGGATATATGTGTTTTTTTTATCCACCAATAGACTTTGTGCAGTTGATGGTAAAAKGATCAGGCTTTCAGCACTATAATTTGCCATTAATTTTTCTACTCTTTTTGAGCAAAAGGTGTACTGAGTATTTCTGTTGGTTTAAAATAGCTTTCCTACTACCACTGCATGTTTTTCTGTATTATTTAATTTAAATAGATTTTTTTTCACTTGCATACTTTGGCACAAAGCTGACAAAACCACCGAAGCTTAAGCAATAGAAAGGAGAATCTGCAATTTTTAAGAGACTCTTCCTTTAMTAACTCTTTCCTGTTAAGGAAGAGTTCATACTGCTTACTCTAAGTCCACATAAAATCTTATTGTGACCTAGTGCAAAAAGTAAGTTAAGGGTAAGAAGGTCACAAGATTTGGTAAAGCCCACTACTGGCATCAAGAAAACTGTGAAGTATAGATCTTAACAACGAACAAATTTTTAYTGTTCTTGTTTGTGGTTTTACTCTGAGATCATATAATGTATTTTGAAAAGTATCAATCATTCAATCCTTTTCACTATGGACATGCATACGCTATATCCCAGGAAGAAAACGTCTCCTAAGGGAGACTGAAAAATGCAACCATGCAATGTAACTCTTTCAACTTAAGTAAACCTTTCACAATATAGGGGATTTTACCCCACATCCAAGCTTGGATAACATATTCCTAGAACAAGGCAGATTGACTGTTGATTTAGGTGTATTTGCTCAGCCATTCTTGTTGCAAAACAAGTCKGTTCTTATAGGCATGAATTGACCTGTGCAAAGATTCACACCAGGAGAGGCCTCACAATTGCACTGACAGCCTTGGGTGAGTTTTAGTGCACTGCTGGCTTTATGGTGTTTTATGATAAACAAGAACCAGGGGTGTTCTTTTCATTTCTTTCTGCAGTCATCTTATTATAGTGCAGCTCAATAAAGTTGTTGYGAAAATTCACCTGCTCAAGTGCTAAATCCTCAATCCTACTTTATCCAGGAATTCAGATAGTAATAGAATACTTGATTTTTTTTAAAAGCAATATAAAATACTCCTATAATTTCACAGATCAGAGACAGAGGTTAATTAGACAATCACCCTTCATACTTATCATTAAAGTTTAGTTTCTTTTGGCACATCCTAGGAAGGAATCAAGAATAGAACTCAGATTCTTTTGGGGAGATGTTACCTACTTTCTGCTTGATATTTCCTCAGTCTGTGGAAAAGCAGAAAACATCACCCTTCAGAAGGCAGTGACCTCTACGAGGTGGCCATGGCAAGCGGCCATCTATCGCACAGCCAACGGGGTGAAGGAGAACAGCCTTCGGAAAGGGGCCTGGATCCTCATCTGCAGCGGGGCCCTGGTGAATGAGCGCACCGTGGTGGTGGCAGCTCACTGTGTCACTGACCTGGGCAAGACCATTGTGCTGAAGACTGCAGAGCTCAAGGTGGTTCTGGGGAAATTCTACAGAGATGATGACCGGGATGAAAAGACCATMCAGAACCTGCGGGTGAGTAAGTCTTGACAGGAGTGAAAGATGAATACAGGTAGATTCTGATCACATCTGTCTTGTATGGGGAGAAAAAGGTCACTTGTTGAGCAATACACTCTTTTACATGCTGTTCTTTGAAATGCATGTGTAGAAACTCAAGTGCCATGGCACAATTAGTGTGCTTCTGGACATATGCTGTAGTCCACTGAATTCCTCAAAGCCGTCCAACTCATACAGTCACTGCAAACACAGAACATTAACAAAATAGCTCAGGTTCTGTTGGCCATAATATCTTAAGTGATATTGCCAGGAAAAAAGTAGAAGAGATGCCAGCTACTGTCAAAACTGATTAGCATAATTTATGAGGGAAACACTTGTGCTCTAGATCCTGGTTGGATGCCATCAGCACATTTTACTTCTCAGTCCCAAAGCYGTACAGCTCTAAACTCAGAAGAAGTTTATGTCTGACTCCAGCTCCAAAAATAGTATCTTGGGCTCATCAGAGTGATTTGCTTTTTTCAAGTAAAAATAGAGAGGGTGAAGTGAAAATGAGGGGAAATACAGCAATTTTGGGTATATGTGTCTCCTTTTTTGGGASGAGTGTGAGGTGTGTGTCTAAGTTAATTAATGGATTTTATAAAAATAATAATAAATAMCTTGATTCTTTCCCTYCTAACCCCTTTTYAGTTACTTTTTGTAATCCCATCTTTTTCRTACTTTTCCTGTMAGAAAATGTATTAATTTTTTTTKTTTTTTACAATATTTCCTTATGGGAATCSTACCTGTTATTGTAGTATTTCATTAAGGAAATGAGCAGTAAAGGTTTCACCCCAATATTATGTAATGTTTTGCGAGTAGTCTTTTGTGGTCAGAAGCGAGTTTCATTTCAATAAGAAGGTAACATTTTAGTTCAAAGCCCCACCCCCATCTAAATTCCACAGGCTGAAGGTGTCATGGCAGGTAAATTCTTTTCAGTGCACAGTTCAAAAACTTGAATGCATATTAACTCCCCATTTTGCTAAAAATTGTCCTTGACTGCTTTTGATTAAGAAGTGTTTCATACAATAAAAACTGTGATGAAATCCAAGGTGRGGGGGAAATATTAGAAGCTGCTCAATCTCTGCATGGTTCTTATCTGAGTGAGAGAACACCATAGGTGGGGGTAGAGGAGAAGCATGCAAAATAAACTAACATGTATTTTAGTAGTCTGGAAAGAATGTTGCTGACTTGCCATTGCTGTTAACCCTGCAATTCATCCTACTCTSTTTCCTCTCCAGATTTCTGCCATCATAGTGCATCCCAATTATGATCCTATATTACTTGATTCTGATATAGCTATCATAAAACTRTTGGACAAAGCCAGGATCAGCAGTCGTGTTCAACCCATTTGCTTGTCATCTTCTCATGACTTGACTTCATCCACAGAGGATTTAAAGATAACAGTCACTGGCTGGAAGGTATTGGCTGACATTAAAGATCCTGGATACAAGAATGACACAATTCGCATGGGAGTTGTTCAGATGGTGGATTCACTGTTGTGTGAGCAACAGTATGAGGATAATGGGATACAGGTCAGCATCACTGACAGTATGTTCTGTGCCAAACAAGACCACACAGCCTTTTCTAATATCTGCCCTGCTGAGACTGGTGGGATTGCAGCCATAACTTTGCCAGGAAAAGCATCTCCTGAGCTAAGGTGGCACCTGATGGGATTAGTGAGCTGGGGTTATGATAAAACTTGCAGCCTACAACTCTATAGTGGCTACACCAAAGCTCTTCCCTTCAAAGACTGGATTGAGAAGAATATGAAATAAAAGTCTGAGTCTGGAAATGGCATTTTATAATGTATCTTTCTCAGTCTCTGCTACTTTAGGCTTCTCATCCCAGTGATGAGACACAACTGGGATGAGGCTAAGGCAGACAGCCTGGTAATTTGTTCTAGGATCAGATATTTCATCAGGCTACTTTTACTTAACCCATGACAGCTGGTCTTAGGGCATGAAAAGTTTTGCCATATTTTGTCTGTCTCCCCTGGTGGGAGGATGATGCTCTGCTCCTGACATACAGAAACAGGACAGTAAATTCTGTCTGAAACTAATCTGTAGTGTGGTGTTCCCTGAAGAAATTGATGGTGAGCCTCTCCCAAAGATGTGTGTGACTGAGTGGATTAAGAGTCTGGAAAGAGTAGCTTGAATTCATTACGACGGATGAGCTTGTTACGGTATGTGCTATCTGTACTGCCATAGTACAATGTAATCTTCTCCCTCCCAAGTAATTTACACATTTAAATAAACCATGGTTTGTTTTTTTAACCTACATACTCATGTCTGACATTATTTAGATCCATTGTTGCTTTATCTGTGTCACACTCTAGGAACTCTCTACTGCCCTTATCTCTTTGTACGTCACTCTCACTTGGAACTCTCCAGGAACATTAAAAGGCCGAATCAGCACAAATTTCAAGGACTATATAAATACCAAGAATTTTTTTTTCTTAATATGTCCAGTTTGATATTGTACACGAACCACTACAATGAAATATACAGAGGAGTTCTCTTTCACCTTGTATTCTAAATAGATGAAAACACAAAACATTTTAAATATATCTTTTCCAAGTGGGTTATTTCAAAGAACTATCATAGCCTCAGGAAAACTTTTGCCTTCCACTAGTTTCTATACCTTTGAGGTAAAACTACTCCCCTGTAGCTCTTCGGGGTGAAGGATAATGTCCAGCTCTCACACTTAGCAGRTGCTTTTCTTGAACTGAGGCTGAGCTGTTTGACATCGAAGGGGAAGATTCTCCCACTGGGCATGTTGTCCAGGAAGACACCTGAGTGTCTTCATGGTCCTTTAGTCACTGCTCCTTCACTAAATCATTCTCTATTCTGTATTCAGCCGTGGCTAAAGACTAGGGATTAACCCTATAAAAGCTTGGAAAGAGACACAGTAATAACTGTCTTCCATCAATGATTCCTTGATAAGTCATATATGACACCCTGTATTTTTAGGACCTTCAAATTATTACAATGCCCGAACAAGCTTACAGCAGTAGTTGCATGTGAAAGCTGRGTATCTGGTGGAAGGATCTAGTACTCTCACCCAGCAAGACTCAGATCCTGAAGTTGTGTTCTGCCTATAGCATGCCTCTGATAACTCTGACAAGTCTGATTTCTGCTCTGATTCTCAGTTGCTATAAAATCTCGTTAAGGGTTTCTTAGCATTCAGTAGTTTCTACCCACTTTTGAATCTGAAAATTGCTGCTAAAAGGACAATTAGTGTTGGACATCATTCCATGTAATTGATTTTTTGTTTTCTTGGCCAGAAATACTTAYTGTGTTATGCTTTTGCTCTTTTATTGTTTTCACTGGCAATAGAACCACGTAATGCTGCTTGAATCAAAAAGTTTAAGGGCTAYAACCAAAGTGTATTGCTTCTCTTTATCTTGTTTGTCTGTCTTCTGCCAGGAGATTATGCTTGGCCGACAAACTGCATGGCAACAACAGCAACAAAAATCCTGAATTAAATGTGAAAAACATGATGTGTTTCATTCCTCTGCTGCAAGGAACACATGCCAATGAATGTGTGGTACTCCCCTGCTGACAGAATGGGTTAGAGGAAATTAGGTGTCAGTTTTGGAGAAGCACAAACTTGCAGAAAGTCAACATGTGTTTCTTCCTAACAGTAATGACAAAGAATGAAATGAGAAAGCTCTTTCATTATTACATTAAATGAGAGTTTCTACACTCTAAATAATTATTGTATTCTTTAAYGATAAACAGAAATTATAAAGATCTGTGAGCTGATTGTCTTCTCAGTTATGACACCATAACTGCATTGCTTTCCATTGCACTATTGCTCTCCACTGCCACAACAGAGAGAGACAAGGCCCAAAGTGCATTTTTCTCCATTTAGGRTTTGTCCAGTCCACACAGATCTGTAAAAGTCTGTTTTAATTCCAGCTTTAGACCACACTCCTTTTACTAAAGATCAACCATAWTTAATATTTACTGATCCCCTAACTGCTCCTCAGTGTTGAATCACATCTCCATTTGGCTTGAAATCACTCACAGACCTGGCAATGAATAGCTGAAAGTTTCTGGGTTTGGACAGCAACAATATACTGGCTGTTCACTGGCTGTATATCACACAGAAGTACATTCTTGAAGAGAAACTTGTAGGAATTCATGGAATTAAAATCTCAGGAGATTGCTATAGCTGTGCATGCACAGCACTATTCAACCCCTTCTTTTTACAGTTGTGATGCTCTTCAAAGAAAGCAGAAGCAAGAAAATGGCCGGACACCTCTCAACCCCAGGATTCAGATTTTAACACAGTCTTTTACAGAAAGAGGATGAGATTGCAGCATTTGCTTCTATTTCAGGACCTCRATCAAGTTTGAATCCTAGATTCAAATCTGGCTATCTCTATATGCTGACATAATGTTTTATTTCTCTGGTTGTATGACATAGATATTCATATGTACAAGTGAGCAGTCATATCAACATATCCAAGCCCCTGTACCATGTCTAGTATTCCCTGGAATTACAAGTCAGCTTGTCCATMTTTTCTGTCAGGCTTACCCAGAATAGTTTCATGTTTATGGCCTGAGCAGAACTATGCAGGGGTTAGCATCTAATGCCAATAATGAGAAAAAAATAGGGAAAATTTTTTGAAAAAAAAAGCAACCTGTGAGCTGGAATTGTTAATCCTTTTGATAGCTTGGCTCTATTTTTAAGATGTAAAACTATTTCAAACATCTCTTTCTAAACAGGTGAGGATCTGTGCCATCTGTTGGAGAAAGGGTGTGAAATAGCACAACATGGATAGCAGCTCATTTTCTCTCCAAGGAAAAAGAGCTGTGCATTCTGGAAAGGCCATAAAGATATTGCTATGGAAAGAGGAGAGCAAAACACTCTGCATTCTTACTCACTCCGATGAATTTATATTTCTTCCTTTGTATGTTTCTGGGGCTGCATTAAATTACTTTCAAAAGCCAGGGTGCTTAGCTGAAAAATAGCTCTGAAAGGAAATAGACTTACTGCAGTACAAGCTCTTTTCAGGCACCCTCWGTGACACTCATAGAATTGCCCTTGTAAATTATTTCCATTGAAAACCCACGTCCACGTTAAGATTACAAGAAAAAAAATGTGTATTTGATTAGGACTGAGGATTGCGTGATAGGCTGCATCCTGCCATTTTTTAAGGGCAAGTAACTGGAATTGGCTTGGTTGCAGGAAAAGCATCCTGGGGGAGTGGGAGTGGTGCGGAGGGTCAGGCAAGCTTTGCTCGGCTGTGCAATCCCTGCAGCCTCCCAGCTCCTTATGGTGTCAGGGAGCTTCCGCATGACTTCTGGCTTTCTGTGCCACCTCCTTGGTGCAGAGGGGACGAGCTGTGGTAAAAATGTTTGTTCCCTGTGAAACGGGACATCGGGTTGGTGAGGCTTGGATGGAAAGACAGCACTGAGGTTGGCGGACAGAGCCTCATCTGAGGAAAACCGGAGGGAAGGTGTGTGGCACCGTCTGGGCGTGACACGAGCGTTCTGTGCCGCAGCACCTGAGTGCGGGTACTGAACAGGACAAAAACTTCTTGCCCTACGCTGCAAAAATGCCCGGGGGGACCC
>NW_026623922.1:113708-222661 GCF_030028575.1 Malurus melanocephalus | reverse complement strand
CGGCTGTACCGGTGGGACTGCACGGCGCGGACGAGGGCTGGCCGGGTCGGGCCTCCCGGGAGGCTGTTGCCGCCGCCGCGGCGGGGCAGGTGCCGCGGCTGCGGGGGCGCAGCCCCTCGGCCGGGCTGCAGGACTCCGCCGGTGCCCGCTCGCCGGCCCGCTCGCCGGGCACGTGCGGCTGTGAGGCTGCGGCCGGACACCCGGAGCGGGGAGTGCGGGTGTGTGTCTGTGGGATCACGCCTTCCCGCGGCTCCCGGCCGGCTCCCCGCAGTCCCGAGCCTGCCCCGGGAGGCGGTGGCGGCCGCGGCGAACGGGGCAGGTCGCGGTCGGCGGCGCCCGGCCCTCCCCCTGMGAGGGGCTCGCCGCCCCCCTCCCCCGCTGCTGCCAAGGAGCTGTTGGGGGGGATTTATAGGAGTAACAACGGCTCGTGATGTCAGCCCGTGCCTAAAATAGAGAGGGATTGACTGCAAATCCACGGCTCGAGGGCTAAACCTTCCAATCCAGCCTCAGCCAGCGCCGCGCCGATGTGAAGTCGCCCCCCAGCTCTCGCACACAGCCGCGCACACACGCACACGCTCCCCGCGGCGAGGGGAGGGCGCCGGGGATCGCAGCCCAGGTGCCAGCGCCTCCTCGCCCCGCCGGCCACTGCTGGGCGGCCGCGGCGCAGCAGCGCCGGTCCCGGGGGCACCGAGAGCCTGCTCTGGGACGGCGGGGTCGGGGAGAGCCGAGGAGCGGAGCTGCCGGATCCTCGCCCTGCGGAGCCCCCAGGATTACAAGGAATTGCGTGCTCCTTCCCAGACGTGAGCGAGGGTTATTACCAAAGAACCAACCTCCTTCGCGCCCTGCTGTCCAAATTAATCCCTTGGACCCTTGAGAAGACAGGGTTTTTTTCGGAACCATGGCATCGACTGAAGGGTGAGGGGGACCATCTCTTGGGTGGGAGGAACGGGAGGATGGGGGAGATGCCCGGCATTGTTCTTTTGGTAACAGTTTCCTGTCATCTGCTTCATTGTTAATCCTTGCCCCTCGCCATTCCCTAACAGAATAATTAGGGAGMGAGAGGAAACGAGAAGCAGACGATCCACATATAGAAGAGAGAGGGAAAAAATTTCAAATATGAACCACTGAAAAGGTCTTGGTTTTCCTCCCATCACTTCTTTATTTAACCCCTGGAGGGCAGATCAAGCTTAAACCACCTGCTCGAAAGAAGAATACAAGAGAATGGTCRTCTCAAAAGGGAGGGGGAAGCTYCTTCCTAAAKATAATAGTAGTAATAATAATTATTWTTATGATTATTAATATTGTAATTTCAAAAATAATCRAGGACCTGTCCCCCCAGCCACCCCTTCAAAAGGCAATAAACGCATCCAACTTCTTGAGGAGTTGTGCAATTTTGCAGTTCTGTGCCAAATGCGTTAAAGTTCTAGCAAGAGAAATTCTGGGAAGGGCAAAGGGTTCTACAAGAGGCTTTAAAGAAAAGCAAACACAGTTCAGCTCTGATGGTGTCCCTTAGAAGGAAACTGTTCTCCCTACTCATGCTACGATTGCAGGAGTCACCCGCTTCATCTCTCTCTGATGAGGCGGGGGGCTTGTTCAGTTTACAGACTTACTGGTAGTAGGAAAGAAAAGAAAAGATTTCTTTGATCTCTGCTTGCCCTCTTATAACACTACCTRGTATTAGACTGTGTTTAGTGTGAGCCTCCCCTTTATCCCTGGATGTTGTCATGTTGTATCAGCATGATCTGCTCAGGATAGGACTCTCTAAGGACAGAGTGCAAAAGGAAGCTCTGTTTATATTGTCTTTGTGTCTGTCAGGCTGAAAGCCTTGCTGAGCTGATTTAAATAACCCAACACATGTCTGGGAGGGTGTGCACACAAGTGTCCCATTACCTGGTCAGAAGAAGAAACTGGCTGTCTGTGCAGTGGCCCCCCAGTAGTTGGCTTGGGAGGAATGGAAGGTTAGAAAGTATTGGTTTTGGTTGCTTTGGAGGAAGGACAATCCCCCCAGTCTATCAGAGGGCATATCTGTAAGGTGCTTCTGGCTTTTCATAGGACTCTGACAGAAGTTATTAATTTATCATTTGTTATTACCTCACCTTTGCAGGGAATTTCTGCACTGAATTTGTACATTTTTGTTTTAGGAGCAGCCCAGCAGTTTAATCTGCGCTATGTAGCATTTCCTCTGACAATGACATCGGTTAACTAGATACAGCTACCAAGCAATCAGAGCCATGAGCTCTCAGGAATAAGCTTAGGGATGGAAGGACCAGCCTAGGGTTGCAGCTCTGTCRCCACGGTATCCTTGGACTACCCCAACTATCACTGCTCTGGATGGTGCRGTCAACTGCTGTTTGTATTCCTGCATGAGATGTAGAGGTCTGTAGAGTTTAATAAGAGGTGGCTGTGTTAGAGAGATCTGTCAGCTTTGGATGAAAGGAGATTTAAAATGTGTGTAGAAAGAAAGGTGCTTTTAAAAGAATTTGACTGAGTAGGTGGGCTACAAAAGATCAGTAAAAGGCCTGATACTGTTTTCCATATGGAACAGAGCTAAATTGTCAGGGTAAGAAAAGAAATTAAAAGTTTAGGCCTTGTTTTCAAACCTTTTAGGAAATTTGCCTAGACTAAGACAAACTAAAACTGTTGTTTGGTATGATTCAGTTAGTGGTCTGTGACAGCTGGAGGAGGTGTGGAAAAAGAAGTTGAGTGGGAAGCGTTTCAATTGTCAATCCGTATTTACCAGTAAGAACCTCTTCCAAAACGGAATTATCATCTTTCTCTCCCCTCAAGTGAAAAGCTGAGGGTAGATATTAGCTTTTGTTCTTGTGTAAAGGTCAGCAAATTGAGGCACCAAAATGATCATCAGGGAAAGTGAATATTGACTGGATCTTGCTGAAGGAAGGCTTTCCACCAGCAGTGGCACAGTGTGAGATGGTAGCAGAAACACTGCGCTGCTTGCAGCAAAGRGCACTATCTCAGGCACATACAGGTACTTGGAAAAGGACCTGCTGGAGGTGGGAAAGAAGGGATACACTCCAGGTCTATGTCTAGTTGCTCTTGGGATATTCAGCTTGATAAGTTAGTTGAGATCAGAAGCATATGAAAGTTTTATTTTGTGGTGATAAAACTACTCCAACTACAGTAATTTTTGTAGTGACTTAGCACTCCTCTAACAAGGGAGCTTATGTAAAATCTCCAAAGTGAGGATGTCAGGTGTTTGACAGGATGTTTATTGAACAGCAAAAATATACACAGAGGAAGGTAAATCTGTGTTCCGTTGTTAAGAGGTAGTGGTCACTTACAGCCAGGATTTGCTAGGAAAGATTTCCTTGTCTGTGCCTTTCCAGTCATTCTTTTCTTTTTCTTTCAATATCTTTTTTGGTTAAGCTTATCCATGTAAGGATATAACAGGAAAGTGGCTGCACAAATCTTTCTATTTCAAGAGGATGGTCAACAATGGRGAACCTCAATTGGAAGAAAATGAGAAAGGAAATGTGCAACATGGCAAAATCAGACTCRTGTCCTCTGGGTCTACCTTACTACTTAGTAACTAGTACTAACTAGTTAGTACCTTAGTAGTTCCAACTGGGGTGGCTTTGGTTTTTACACTGTCTATATCTTGAAAKTTTACTCTTTCTTTCACAAAATCGCCTGATACAGATTTCATTACTAWGATAGATTTTTGGTGTTTAGCTGGTGCTGAAAATGGAAAATAGCCAGTCCAAGAAGGAAGGGCTAGCACCAAGTTTGGGTATCATTCAAGGTTTCTCGTTTTTATGTTCTGTTTAAACAACTTCTGCTGGCCATGGCTGCAGGTAGGGTGCTGCTGGGAGACCTGGCCTTCTGATCTGTGCTGGCATTGCCTTTCATGAGGGCTTGGTGTGGTTTAAAGATCCCAGGACCCCATATGTATTAGTTCATACCCACATACCCACTGTGGTGTCTGGTGTAGGGTTCAGTRTGGTGGTGAGTTGATCTATCAAGATTTACCAAAGCAGAGCATTTCAGCATTTCTTTTGCTTTTGCAGGATCTSATAGGACCTAAACGTCACGAGACTGACTCTGATCAGTTGATGCCCATGCTTGTCTTCAGACCTTTGAGCAAAGTCCTTTCTTTRCATGGGTTTTATTATGGCTCTTATCTCTCTCATTTGTCTAACTAAAGGGAAAGAATAGACTACCTTGCTACTGTTTTGTTTTGTTAGTTTTGTATTTTTTTAAAAAACCTCCCAGAGTGCTGATTTAGACATCTAAAAGTCTAGAGATGGGTTTGTATTTTGTGTGCCCTTAAAGAGTGGGAGTTTCAGGTGTGAAGTTTGGATTAAGGTCTGTTCCTTCAGGGACATAGCCACTAGGAGACACTATCACTGCATCTATAGAGTCAACTTAAACAGAGGCAGAGCAGGTGTGTGAGCCAGGAGCCCAGCCCTCTGYGTGCAGGTCAGCCTCAGAGTAGCCCTGTGGCTTTGGCCAGGCAGCCCTCTCCCAGTCCACGTCCATGGTTAGGGAGTCAGCGTGAGCCAGTGGCTGTTCCTAGTGGGCAGTTTGGGTGCGATCACCATATTTTGCAGAGTTTAATAATACTGATGTGGGCTTTTCCACTTCTGTTGGTCTCAGTTTTGGAAAACAATTCCAGGGAAAGTTTTGTTTGGTTTGTTTTTTGTTTTTTTTATGAAAAGCACAGAGATGTCATCTGTTCAGATTTGCGGTGCACAGTTAACAGGYATGTGTGTGTGCGCCTCTGCTTCCATGAAGTGGAAGAGTATGAAACATTATGATTGAAAGACAAGAAGTAGTTGCTTAGCATCATGGTTTGATTAGTGAAATAGTGCTTCTCAGTTCTATGTACACTTAATATAAATGGTGTTCATGTTACATGAAGTGGCCAAATGCAGTCCTCCCATTCTGTGCAGAGTAGCAGATAAACTGCATGGCAGATACAGAGATCCCTGCCTTGGTATTTGGCTTTGTCAATATCTCATTTGGAAGGAAAGAAACAAACAGAAAACCTCATCTGAGGTCCATTCCTCCTCTCCAAACTTGGTTGTTTTTACGTTCTTCTATAATACGCTTATCTTCATCTCATATTGCGCTGTCTCTGAAACTGCAGTTCCACTGTCAGAAGTACTGTTTGTCTGTGCTACGAGGTCCTCAAACAATAAAAGTTTGGTCCAGACCAGAGAGCATATGATTTGATTTCTCCAAAATTAGCCACAGCTATGGAACTCACGTAGGTTTTTTACTAGCTGTAGACAGATGGTTATTAGTCAACATAAGTTAACACAGGAGGCACAAATAATAAATACCTTACTGGCATAGAGCTCTTTGAATACAAGGTTTAACCTGTCAACATTTTTTGAACAAATTTGAACATGAAGAATTAATTTACTACACAGGATTATTTTATTAGTCATGCAGCTGTGATGGTTTTGGATCTTGGAGCAGGATTCATAAGCCATTTGCTGCATTGTCAAGACAAAGTCTGAAAGGGAGATTGCCAGCATCTGTTATGCACCTAGCCTGGAGACGACAAAACTAGGTGAGTCAGGGAAACTAACTTGGCATTTCATTGTAGGGTTCAGGAACCTACATAGGAGAGTGGGTTTTTAGGATCTGCCACACTATATACAGGAATGCCTACACATTTCTTGTCATCTGAGTTCTTATTCTGTAATTTACCCACAAAATTCCTCTACATGGAAACTTGAGGAATTATTCTGGTACAAATGTTTAGATACTTCAGAGGGTGAAATCTTCCAAGTGCTCTCACTGTTATTTTTGTGCAGGATTTGATGAGCGCCAGCATGGGATGGAGATGTTTTACCCTATGTTCTTTCTTAGATATTTTGTGGAACAGATAGAGTGCATGTAGCTTGGTAATTAGTCATATCAGCTGTGGCTCTGACCTCATTTCACTGTTGTCAATTGCAAATCTCTCATCAATTTCAGTAAAAGACAATTAGGCTTTAGAGAATATAACTCATGATCCTTAAACAACATGCTAGTTCTTATGGCCCCAGCCTTCAGTCTGGCCTTGAGAAATGTTTTCAAAAAGAAGTTGACAGCTAGACATAAACTGCATTTTTATACATTTTCAAATAATTTTATAGACAGACAGGGATTAATATATTTCCAGTAAAGTCTATTGTGAACTTTGTGGAAATAGCAGGTTATAGTATTGGATTGGATATATGAAGCCTAAAGGGACTTTGTACTTCCTTAAAAAATGAATTTTTCAATGAAACATAGGTTTCTGTGAGATAAATGTGTATGTACAACCCTTTCCATGGACTAACATGTAAATGTTTGTATACAATGCACTGAGGAGTCAGCATGCAAAGCAGTACGGTATTGCTATGTTAGCAAATTACTGCATTGAATTTTCTCTTCTTCATTTTCCYGTTTTCCCTTGATCTACTGCCTGTTCCAATGAAGACCGCTATAACTGTAAATTTGTGAGCAGTGTTTAAAGGGTTACAGTTTTTCAGTTTAAAAAGAATGTCATTAAAACTCTGTCTTCTTGCACCTGTGTGYCMGTGTGGTTGGCTTGCATGTTCCTTTGTGGTGTAGGTGACAGTGGGARTGCTGGGACTCTGTGTGGAAGGACATGGCTCCCACTGAACAGGAGCCTGCAGTATGAGGCTGTCTGTGCAAGGAGTGGTCTCCATACCAAAGCACTCAATGCTTATGAGGGGTGTGGGGTGAAGGCGCAGCACTAACAAGTGGCCTTTCATCTTCAGTACCTTCTTGTGCAATACTTTTCCATTTTCTGTGTGATTTAAYTCCCTTCTCCAGTGGAATGTGCTACACTGCCTGCTATTTAGGGCAATTAATTGTATGATTTCTTGAAAACCCTGGCTGGATGTGTCAAATCCATCATCTCTGTAATCGTCCATCCATTAATGAAACCCTTCTCTTGCCAAYTTAGTACAATGTTTCACCCAGTTTTGGCCTCCAGCTCATTACTTTAAAATGCTATTACCACAGGCATACAAGCAATAAAAATAGGTGTTCTTTTATACATTTAATCCTACTTCTGTATTAWTTTAAAGGCTCTCAATGTGTGTAAAGTTTTAAAACCATTTACTACAATACATGTTTCATTGCTTAGGAAAGAAAAAAGACTAAGTTCAAAGATCATCATCTTTYCTAGCTTTGTCCTTCAACCATATTTGATTCTGCACAAGCAATTCCAAGGTGGGGGTCCTTACCAGGAAGAACAAAAAAAGAACCAAGGCATAAAAGAACTAAGGAATACTCCTATTAGTTACAGGMATCTTTAGGACAGCAGTGTGGAATTCAAGAAAATACAGTAGTTCAGGTTTACTGCTGTGTYTAAGAAATCAAATTCATTGAAGCATTTTAAAGAAAAGAAGGTAGAATGAGATTTTAAAAATGAAAAGCATTTAATTTTTACTTTTCAAAAAYAAATTAGTTTCAGCTTCAGTTTAGAGGACCAAAATGGTGGGGCGTCCAATACAAAGGAAAAGAATTCACTGTGTATTAAGGAAACAATTTGAGTAGACTAAGAGAATATTTATTTTTTTTTCTGWTTTGCAAGGTGCCAACAATCTCCTCTTAGAGAGTTGTAGAGAGTTCTCCCTAGCCTCCGTTTCTCCAGGCTGCATAAAAAGGCCTATCTGATTCTCTCTTCAGCTGGTTCAGTGGTGTTGTTTCCAAAATTTCCAGGAAGTTTTGAGCCTTTATTTTTCTGTCAATCTTACACCCTGCTAGTACATTCTGCAGTGTTGATTTTCACCCTGCTAGTACATTCTGCACTGCTGATTTTCACCCTGCTAGTACATTCTGCAGTGTTGATTCTCGCTGCAGTTTTGCAGTGTTGTTTTTAATACCAGTAACCATATCGAGGCATAGGGGCTGCCTGCCTGACTGTTCAATGAGCAGGATCCTCCTACCATTATCAAAGTCAAGGCACTTGAGTCCCATCCATGAATTGAGCTTTTGCTTATTCTCGGCTGCGTCCCTAATAAGAGGATAATGGACAGCATCTCTGAATTTTTCGGGGACAATCTTAAATTTAATCCATCATCTCTGTGGCATATTGAGAGTAATCAGAGATMTATCCAAGTGTAAAATCTACATGAGTGAGGCACTGGTCAGTTTGGTACTAGAACACTTATGTAGWTTAGAAGTAAAACTTGCATTCAAACTGATATTTGTCAAAAGTGTAAATGCATTAATTTACCCCAGGGAAGACAGGTAAATAAGTATAAGGGGAGTTGCATTATCTGCTAGTTCACATCGCTGTGTGAACCAAGTTCATCTCACTTAGCACTATTGCCAAATTTGTGCTTCACATCTGGGAATGACTGCACTTCTGATTGACTTGTGGCCTCCTCAAGCCATGCCATGTGGTTTCCAGATGGTGGACTTCATCTCYCTTGAGGCAGGAACCCCTGGTGTTTGCCTTTCCAACTGTTCATTGTACTTTCTGTACAGTCATTTACCCAGCAGCTGAATTAAGTTTGGTTCTTGGAGATTTGCTCTCTCACAGGGACAATGACAGAGATCMCTGTCACGTGCACTGCTAAGCTTCTGACACTGCACATCATCCACAAAGGCTGTCTGGCAGGTGCAGGGRACACACCTGCTCGTTCCTACTCCTTTGGACAAGTGTGTCTGGTGTGTCTGATGTCTCTTAGAGGTGTTGAGAAACCCTTTTAGTACATGTTTCTGCTCTGGAGGAGCAACGTGATCAGGGACCAGTTTAGATCCTGAGGGTGGTGTAACTGTATTAGTCCAGTATTGTATCCAAGCTAATAACAGGCTCTTAGTCCAGCTAATTATCTTGAGTGCAGGAGAGACTAGTTTGGATGTGCCAGGCTAGCACACAGGCAGACATGGGTATCCCCTGCTWTGTATGCCAGGTTCAGCCCATACAAAATCTCAAAGCCTGTTTCTCAGAGCAAGGAAAAAAAAAAWAATAAAGATCAGTTTTATTTATGAGTACAAAAATTAGGGCCAGCATTTGTGGGTTTGATAAACCACCAACTGTGACCATGGCTTCCTTAACTGAAAGAAATGGTAAAACTTAGGTAACATGTAGCTGCGGATATGAGAGTGGACTAGCAGTGCTTCAGCGGTGCCTTCCAACTTTAMCTATTCTGAGACTTTGTGCATGACAAAGATGCAGTATACAGCCATCTCCATGCAGTATCTTCATATCCTAGTTCTTGCATATGACTGTGATGCCATGTACTGCCGGCACACCATCCTGTAATGTACTCATCCATGCTACTAATTTTTCAAGAGATTGGCTTCACTCTATGTATGCATGAATAAAAATCCAATCCAACAGAGGTGGCTGGACCTGCTGGTTGCTATGTGAAGAGCTTTAGGTGTGCTTCTGGAGTGCATTTCCTGGTGTAGMTTAATCCAAACGTAACCCAGCCCCTCAGCATGAAGCAGAGCAGAGCAGGTGGGCATCTTCAGGAAGTTCACTTTGGATTGAATGGCTGGTATAAGTTTACTCTCAGTTGACTACTGATACAACTCAGGTAAGTGCTCMCAGCTGGACAGTTCCTGGCAGGCTCTCATCACCTTTTGGCTGCTGATGTGCTCGTTGGCAGCATGGATGCTTCTGTGGCTGCAAGCTGAGGTTCTGCCATGGCGTTTGAGTCATTGCTAACAAATGGTACTTGGCCTGCTTGCCACGAGCAGAAAGCAGCTTTGCTGTGGGGCAAAGCATGGCTGGAGGTACACCATGGTCTCCAATCACACTGMATGTGGAGGCTTCTGTTGCAAATTCATGCCAAGCAAGCAGAGGGCCCCATAAAATGGCAGAGGCAACTTCTTAAGTGTATATGCTTTAGTACACTCKCTTTGAGGCAGAAAGCTCTCTCATTAATTAAGCATCTGGTCCTTATCTGTGTAAGACCTACTTTTGGTGAGGTAACTGAGAAAAGGTATGTCCTGAAAAGCGCACATGTATATAAACACATGTCATCCACATACACGTGTGCATATGGGAATTAATTAGCACCTGGCTGCTATTTATATCACAGAATTTAGGTCAGGCATTGAAAAACAGATCAGAATGCCTCACCTGACGCTTTAGAACAGGCATATTGCAATGTCCCATGCTGGAAACTGCYGGGAAACACTATTCCTATTGACGTAAAAAGTGCCAGAGGAGCCTTCACAGCTATGTAGGGCAAAAGCGTTCAAAACCTGTCTCACTGTAGTTCCAAAGCACCTTAATAAGAAGCCTTCTGCTGCTTCCAGCATTAGCTGTTGCTTTTCTTCKTGCTTTCTGCTTCCTTTCTGTCCCATCTACAGGCATTTGTTCCCTGGTGGTGTGCTGGAGGGRATTCCCAATAACCCTTTCCAAGGGGAACCTGGGGAGGATCTTCTGAAAGAWGTGGTAATAGGCTCAGTTTGGGACAGAAGGGCCTCACAGTCCTATCTCTTCAAGTGACTTGTTGGAGTGYCTTGAGGAGGGCATTCCTGTCACCTTTTCTGGTAGCGGGTTTGTGTCACACGGTGGCACCCTTGCAAACCAAATAAAGCTTGAACTCCCACTGCRGTCTCTCTCAGGGAGGTGTAGGGGGTCTTCACTCTCACTCAGTAATTGAAGCTTCAGTGTCTTCTCAATGTTGATCCCTTAATTGTGTCTGGCTTGAAATCAGTGAATAGGTGGAAAGACTCACTGGGCAGGAAACAGATAAAATCCAAAGGGACAATGCGGTTGTGTAAGCCCCATTTTTTTTATGGTAGCCTGGCAATAGACACAAGATCATAGTGCAAAGGGGAAAATCCCAATATGTTAGTTGGTATTTATCATGGATATTTTTGCCAAGAGACTTTTTTTTTCCCTCAATAATATTTAATAATGAGGTGTTACTATCAGTTACAGTTAAGAATTTTGTTAAACATACATCAAAAATATATGTAGCTAAATTCACACTGAAGGAATCCTATTCTGGCCACTTGAACAGCTTCCTGGCTTAGCAATGGTATTTTGTTATCAAGTGCTCTTGAGCACCTACATTATTTTACCTTTCCACAAAGGAGGTACATTTTTGAGKTCAGATATTTCAGTTTTGTAGTTGYRAATGTTTTGGAATGCTCTGCATGCTAGGAGATCTATCCATTTGAGATCTTGYCTTTTGTCATTATGCTGGCAGTGTCCAAAAACCTTGGCTGGGGATCAGAGCCCAGCTAGGTGTTAAGTATTATGTGCATTTACAGTAGAAAGACAGGTAGTTTTCTGCTCTGGACAACTTACACTCTCTTAACAGAGCTCCAGCAAGCTGCTGCAGTGAAGGTGTGGCAGTGTTTATTACCAGAACCTCTTTGTGTGATGCATTTTTGTTGCTAAAAAAGGATACCCTCAGTTGTTATGGCCCTTTGATGTAGACACTGTGGTGATGTCAAGGAGTAAGGTGGAGTCCAAAAGYAACTCAATTTGTAGGTGTTATTTATTCACTAATCTACAGATAAATGTTTCTAATTCAAAGTATCAGTGGYTTGTAAATCTGTGTGTATTGTCCAAATCAGGAGAAAAGAATCCATTTTTATGTCTTGAGGGAGTAGTAAAGATCAAAAAAGCTTGAATGCCTGTGTCTTTATTTCTGTCCATTTTAAACTTGCTCCCAAAATACTTTGTGAAGCCAGCATATAACAATATAAGAATAAAACCGCAAAGATCAAGAATATTTAATTTGTGAAGTTTTCCCATGTGTCTGGATCGCTCAGTCTGGGTTTGCCCCTTGTTTTGATAAGTACAAATAATTTTCTGCTGTATGTCATGCTATTCAACCTGCACATGAAACTTGTTCATTGCTTAGACTCCTTSACAAATTGATGGAATAATAGTGTAGGATTGATACAATGAACTTGARAAAGTGTTAAGTGACAGTTTAATTCCACTGGGTGGTAACAGTTCATAATATTTTCTATTCAGGCTCTGCACTGAAGGTACAAAATCACTGTGATGCCTGAATCAGTGTAAGAGCCATCATATCCCTCCCCCTCATGCAAATACAGGAGGATTTAAGCAGTCAGCACATGTCTGAGATTGCTAGGCTGCTCCTGACAGCCATAGYCTGCTGAGTGCTGGAGATGATGAGAAGAAAAACCTAAAGCTCTCAYATCAAAGCCCCTGGCTTCACTTCTGCAAAGGGAGCACTAAACACCATCKCTGGGAAGCTGGTCAGTGCTGATGAAAGGACCCTGGCAGAACGGGGCATGGGTTGGACAGGCACATCAAACTGAAGCTGCAGAAACAGCACTTGGTGCTTGGAGGCGAAACTTGGCCACAATGCTGAGAACTGAAAAGAGGGACACAAATTAATTACCACCTTGTACCTGTGTGTTAATGCCTGGTAATTGCCCTGGGTTACTCACTGATCATTGTGAACTGGGTTCACAATTGCCCTGGGTTACTCACTGATCTATTGTGAACTTTGTGGAAATAGCATCATCTTATAAGTGAAGTATTTTCATAATTTTGGACACCCTAATGACATCACAATAACTGCCATATACCAGTATGCCTAAGATGTGCCTCTGTGGCTAAAATGACATGTACAGGAAGAATAATATCTCCTAATTTATCTTCCTGTGGAAACAAATCAGAGACTGCTTAGGAGAAGTAAAGTACTCTTGTTTTTATAGATGCGGAGTTAAGGTGTGAAGTTTGCTCCCTGTTGCACCAGAATSCACAGCTATGGATAGGAAAAGCGTCCTGTTGCTATGGCCAGTCAGGCAATGCAAAACTATCTGTTTCCTGTATTTTTCATCCCAGGTGATGCCGGTAATGCCTTTGTTGCTTGACTWGAGCAGAGGGAGACCAGATGAGGCACTCAGCTTACATCTTTGTGTGGACAGCAGTGGTTTCCCTCCTCTTGTGAAAATACCATGTTGTCTTCACATTTGTTGAATTGTTTGGGAAAGCTTAAGATTCTCCTTTTGCTTTCTCTCAGGTTTTTTTTTGTTTTTTTTTTTCTTCCAAGCTGAAGCTTAAAGTATCTATAGATCTGACAATCGTGATTTGTTTCTTTCTCAGAAGTGCTGTTTCTAAGCACTGTTGTGAACTGATGTGTTTTTTAACAGTGTCTGATTTTTAAACCTATGCTTTCAGACATCAAGAGTACATACCTGAAAGATAGATRGGATATTTCCCTGTGGTGGGAAATACACTAGTGCCAAATTTACGTCAAAAGGTGGAATTGAAAGATCTCWATTGGCAGGTGATCAGGTTATTGCATTTTGCTAATCTTCCATAACTGTTTGTTTTGCGGACTATTACAAAAGAGTACTCAGGAACAGGAAAGTCAAAACCTATCTGAAGCTCATTGTTCCTTTAACAGTTTCCTGGAACAGTGTGTCATGTTTCAACATATAGTTTCTCCGAATAACTTATGCATTAGGTTCTCTCTAGCAGGACAGARTAGCAGGAGACAGAAAAGTTCTTGAACCAATTGAGTAAGATCACACCCTTGAAAAATATTTTTTAAATGACAAAATGTAAAAGAACAGAATAGTGTTTTCTTGAAATTGAACAATTATTGTAAATGTTTAAAGAAGATGCCCTCACATCTGAGACATGGAAGACGTTTTACAGACAGACACATGCTAAAAGAAACACATTCAAACATGCAGTCACTGTTATGTCTCAAGTGGTAATCTGCCACTAAATTGTCAGGTGTCYCTCGGACATAATTGACAAACATGGCTTAGTTGCAAATTGTCCCATTTGATATACTGCAAAATTTACATTAMAGTGAAGAGAGCATACCTGTCATTTGGTTTGTGTGTCTGGGTATTACCAACCTCAAAACACATTTCTTAAAGTTTTATTGTGAAATTCTCTTTACCATGCCCCAAATTCAGTGTAAAGTAGGTATTTGGGCTGTGGAAGTGATCTTCACACTTCTGTCCCAGTATAAATTAGAATATTCTAGCAGATGCTTTAATTTTCATAATTTTGAGATAATTTATAATAGTTAATGAGTGCACTAGAGATCCTTATCTTGTATTTCCTTCTCAAAATTTCCTATGTCCAMAGTCTGGAGAAGGTGGTATAGGAGTTGTCTAAGCTGTATCTTTATCTTTCAGTGTCTTCTCAGATGAGTATCCTTCTGTTCAAGAACTGCATTTGTAATTCCTTTTGAAATGTGTGTGGAACAGAAAAGACTCCAGATTTTAGCCTTAAATCCAGTACTCTTATGAAATCACTCATTCACATACAAAATGGGGGTTTCAGTTGTTCRGTGCCTGTATGGATAGAGCTTCTTCAAAAGACTTTCCATGCACCGCACTCCTTGATGGTTCTTGGCAGACTCATAAACAGACTCTCTTGTGGGAGTGCGTGTTCTCAGTGACTGTGAGTGCAAATATCCACACTCCCATGGACATCRGTGTCCACATGCAGTGTCTCACAAGTTGGCCCAGACATTTTAGCATGCCGCACACCTGAACAATTTTCATTGTCAATTTTTGGAACTGACCGTATAGCAGCCCCTGACAAAAACTACAGTAGGATTTAACAGCGCTGGCTACCTGCTCTCTTTTGTTTACGCTATAAACCTCTATGTCATATTTTTTCTTCAGACTATTGACAATTGTTGGTCACCTGAACTAGAATTAGACTTGCTAGTTGCTAGAACTAATTCAGGATACAAGTGTCGGCTTTTAATTGAAAAGGAAGTGAGGAAAAAAGTGCATTCTAGGATTTTCACAGTGCTAAACAAATATTTATTTTAATAATAATAAATTAATTAATTAATTAATAAAAATAAATTATAATTAATTAATTAATTAATTATTAAATTTAATAATAATAAAAAATATTTATTTTAATATATGCAAGGTATGCAATCTGCCTGCTGGTTACTTTTAGATCTTTACTCTTTGCAACCAATAAAAATTAATTACAAAGGAATGTGGGGAAGGTGGTGCACATTTAATTGCAGCTGTCTTRGCCAGCTTTCTATCATTTATTTGGGTTTGCCAGTACTGATTGCTCTGATATTTGCCCATGTTCTGGCAATCACTTCTCATCAGTTGTAACAGTGGAAAATTTCATTTCAAGCTTACTCTTCCTTCAAGGAGACTATTGTCACTGTGATTGGCAGGAARAAAGCAGTGTCAGTGGAACATGCTGGTCTTTTTGCTCAAGCCCAGGCTTTTATAGAATGCATGATATATGTCACACATAAATGCTAATGCTTTGCTGGATAACCTGTTACCTGAAACTTTTTCTTTAGAAGTCCTTCACAGCTGCTCACAAACTTACTGGCACGCTCTCTGGAGATGGATTGGCTTGCCTACTGTGAAGCAAGCTATTTGCTAACGGGCTGTGCACGAGCTACTGTGGGCTAATTCCTCACACAGATTTGATTACCCGAAAGCACAGGGAAAGTAACTCACTGTACTTTCAAAGTGTAGGAGACCCAGCATGGTATCTTTGCCTGCACCACAATGGAACCAGTACAGTCAAACCTTTAGAACTGGAAAGGCTTTGCTGCCCTCCAAAAAAAATTCACATCTTCTTTCAGTGCACTGTGAGCTTCAGCAGCTTTATTTTCCACAGCGTGGTTCTAAACGGGACTGCCCAGATGAGGCCAGGAGATGGGGTTGAAGAATTGATTTTGACTCTGCTTGTTTCTGACTACCAGCTAGCGGTACRTGAGACACTCTGCAAGTTTGAGCCYGGCAGCTAATAAAACCACTGGATATTGTGCACAAAACGAGTTTAACTCATACTTGTCTTAGAAATACAGTGTCAGAGCCACAGGCCTTTCCATGTTTCAGACTTTGCCTTGTTCCCTGTGTGGCACAGTTCCCTCGCACTGTGAGTGTAAAAGGAGCAGGACACTTAGGAAAACAACTAGTGTACGATTGCTTGTGACTTGAAAAAAGAAACCAAACAGGTACAGCTCAGTAACATTTATGTGATATTTCCCAGTTTTCCCTTCACAGGGCATTTTGTAACAGTAAGTACAGCCATATCAACCAAACAGTAAGTACAGCTTAGTCATACCTAAGCACAAAGACACAAAGGGCTGTAAGGGAGGGTGTAATTAACACTAAAGAAAGATGACTTGAGAAAGCCAAAACAAGCCAAGTAGATGCTTACCTAATGAAGCTGGGAGGAAAGTGCTCACATATGGTCAGTGGACTTTTTTTTTTGTAATGAAATACCGTAAATAGGCTAATGCAACTCCGCTTAGGAATACACTGACAATATGATTTCCAAGTTGCAGTTGTGGAGTGACAGTTTTTCCTTCCTTATGAAAATACAAACCTGGAATTCAATTCTGCTAACAGGTRGAGAGCAAAAATGCACTATATTAAAAAGAGAGAATTCATAATACTCAGATCTGCTTTATAATAGAAAAGATGACCTAGTTTGAACATAGTTTTAAATCTGTGAWTTTTTTTGTTTGCTCCCCAAAGCAGAATGGAAAGGTTGTTCATATCATAAAACTCAGCAAATCCCTTTTTTTTTAAGTAGAGGAGAAAGACCAGTTTCTGCTCCTCCCTGCTGTGTCTGCCACAAGTAATGTTTTTGTGGTTTGTGGGACTGCTTCCTGGGAACTGAAATCACTCCTTTGACATATATCACAAAATTGGTGTTATTGATTGCACATTTTGGTCTCAGCTGAGTCAGACTGGACTGAGTCCAAGAATTACCCCAATTSTCCTCCCTTAGACATCCAGTTCCACTTAGTTGCAACACCAACATCCTCCACTATGTAAAATTAACTCTGCCTCTCCCAAAATACAAGACCTTATGACACTATACCATGCTGTTGCTCCATCTGTCATAGAGGAGTGGCCCTATTAGAGAAGCAAGGCAGACGACATGTGTGCGACTCATGCAATAGTGAATTATGTGTTGTTATTAATAATAATTACTTCAAGCTGGTAAAAATGGCCTGTGCTACAAGACACTTCTGAAGTCATGGTTAATGCCATGAAGCAAACCATATATCCATCACCATTCCATCTAATTTGCTTTTATGCTCCAGGGAACTGAAAGAGCTGTGCAAAAATGTGGCACAGAATTTTCTGGCCAAAGAACACAGACTGAAGSTGTTCTAACCCAACATTGATGTGGTTGTGTGMGTGCATGTGTACCCATATACAACTGGTGCTCCATTAGGAGAAATAGATCCTATTATGATGTTAACATGAAACCCAGCAATGYTTTTCCAGGAAGTGCARTGAGACAGAAAATGGAAACAAAGAGGATTTCTTGTTACTTTCTCTCGGACAGATGACTATAGGCAGCGAGATGCATTTTCTGCCTGTGTCCACTGATCATCACTCTACTGACTTCAGTACAGTTCTCTCAGCTTATATCAGCAGAGATGTGACCTTCTGCTTGCCTGCAATTTATGAAAACAATCCATCATTCAGGTATTTGCAGGCTGTATGTTTTATGGGCCAGCCTCAGCCTCAGTGTACGCATCTCTACCTGCCCTTTGTCAAGACACACATTGTTCATGTTCAAAGCTGCCCAAATAYGTTTTTATGAATATGGTTGCCATAGCAATACTAATACTGTCAGTCAGGAGTAAGTTATTAGTGGTTTTCAGCAGCAAAAGATACAAAATCCTGTTCCTGATCACTGATGTGTTTTARTGTGCAAGAATTTGGTAGTACTGGGATTTCATAGTACATTATGTAAGTYATAAGATATTTTTTCTTCAGATATTTTATGCTGGAGCTTTGTCTTCTACTGTCAACCTTTAAGCAGCTCTAACAGTTTATCTGGCCATTAAGAGACAGAATGGGCTATGTTTAAAAGAGAATTTCTTCCTTTATTTTTTAATAGGAGATACCTTCTGACATTTAAGAAATTATTATTTTAAATTCAAATCTATGTGGTAACTATAAAAATCAATAATTAGGRGAATATTTAGATGCCTGCTAGTTTTTGACACAGCTTTTCTATCATGGCTGTTAAAGTATTGCAGAAGATTTTTAAGGGGGGTTTTGTACATTCACTAATCCACAAACTATTTTTTGACCAATATATGTGTAAGGAAAGATTGTAGTGTTCTGATTTAATAAGAAAATGAAAGCTATATTAGTGAGCTCTGAAATTCTTGTTTTACACTATTTATTCTGAGTTTTCGTAGTGGATTTTACTTGCTCAGATCTGCCCTCTCCCAAACATACTTAAAGCATTTTGTTTWATAAAATTTTCTGGAAATTCTTTCTAGGGCTTAGTATGAAAACCATCATGAAAATAAGAGGACAATTCACTTGGAAATGAAACATGCCAGTGGTGTGAGTTGAGGACAGTTTTTTTCCATCTTTAATAGCAAGATCAAGATGTACKTCTGTATTCTGGGATTGGCAGGGGATGTACTTCTGTATTCTGGGATTGGCAGGGATGGCAGCTGTTCTCCAGAGGGTCAGACAACTACTTAAAGCTTACAAAACTTGTTGACACCATGCTTACCTTTCCAAAAGGCTCTGAGTAACTGCTGTTGTAGGTCTTTACTTCTTTAAAACCATTTATTGCTGTCATCCTATTTACAAATTTCTCTTATGTGTGTACAGYCAGGTTTATTTGGTTATTCAGATTTGTCTTTATTCTTAGTCTTTACTCACTACGGGATTTGGTTGGTGACTCCAGATAAGAGATCTTTCTTTGCCACATAGATGGCTGAGGGTGCTGTGCATCACCCTTGTCTTGTGAACAGGAACTTGTGTCTTTGGGTCAAATTCAGAGMATGATGTAGGGCTATGCAGCTTAATCAAAGTCTTACTTCCACCCCAGCTTTTCACATTGCTATATTTGGTATATTCYGATATCAGTGTCGGCTGGTAATTATTGTTGTGATCTTTATTAGCACAGATTTTTTCATAGGTCTTCTTGTCCTTTCTTGACCCTTTATCTAGGYTTTGATATGCAAGAATGAGACCAAAGACAGGTTTTACACACAGGGTTTGAAATCCAAAGTATCTGTCTAGAAGAGTTACTATAACCTCATCAGCCAAACAGACAAGAGSTGTATCTGCCTGTCTGTCCATCAAAAGCTCTTAATGAGTCCTCTGRAAAAAAAGATAAAACCAAAGAATCRATGGTGTGGGATGCCTTACTTTGCTGAGAYACCTGGCAGGTGGCATTGATCATTTCTAGGTAAAAGCAATAAACTGAAGGCAATTTTCTGGCCAACTGTTCAAGTCAGATCATGCTTCACTGCAGCTTTATGGAGGTAAATGTGTGATCCCATTTCTGAGGGAATAAGGGAACTCATGTGTTCAACAAAGCTGGGAGCAGATCAGGCCAACMAGCTGAGCTCAAATGAGTGGCAGCACAGCAAGTTTCTTGGAAAAACCTGTAGTTCAAAGCACAGACTCCTGCTCTTTGTTAGGTTTTTGTTAGAAATAAATTTTCTGTACTAGGCTACAAAATTAGATGGAGAAGCAGAGCTTGCCTTAATTGTTACAGCCATGGAAAGAAGAAATAGTGATAWTAATGTTTAAGTAAACATTACTTGCCTGCGCTTATCTGAGGACATGCTTCTAWTTCTAGGAAAAGCAACAAGAATGGGGAACTTTCTTGCCAAGTGTTCAAGTAAGATCATGCTTCACTACAAGTTTGTAGAGGTAAATGTGGGATTCCATTTCAGAGAGAATGGGAAACCTCAGCTGTTCAGCAAAGCTGGGAGCAGATCAGGCCAACCAACTGACTTTAAATGAGTGGCAGCCCAGAAGGTTCTTGGGAAAACCTGTAGTTCAAAGACTCCTGCTCTTTTTCAGGTTTTTGTTAGAAGTCAGTTTTCTGTCCTAGGCTGACAGAATTAGAAGGAAAAGAAGAGCTAGTCTTTATGGTTACTACCATGGCAAGGAGAAATGGCACCTTCTATGTTTTAAGTAGCCTGTGCATATCTGGGGACATTCTGCTGCTGGACTCTAARCTGAGATAAAATGCTGCAGGTTGAGACAAATATTTGTACCATGAAGAAAGGAAAGAAATTTATTTGCTTGATCCTCATGAAATATAACTAGGAATATTCAGATAAAAATAAAACAAAAAAATGGAAAAATTAACTTGGATTTACTGAAAAAGAAATCTAAATGTATGCATGTATTTRTGTAACAATGACAAGATTCATTAGACAGTTTTGAACATTTTCAGGGGAAGGAGTGAAAGATAAATTYCTTAAAATTTTAATGAGCAGGCTGKACAAGTGACTGATATCACAAGGCAKACCACCTGAATTGCTTAGGAAGTGCCCAGATAACCTACTAGATATCTGGTTTAGAGTTTTATTTGAGAGAAGAAAGGTAAAATTAAAAAATACCCTGCCCTCCTTTTCTTCTGTAGTGGGATCTTATTGTCCCTAGGTTTTTGAGGCCTTCCACCACACTTCACATGTTCAGTGTTCACAATAGAGATGGGAGTGCTTGCTTCTGTTCAGTTTCTTCATCACTGCATCATCTGCACCACTGCCCAAAAGCCTTCTCTCAGCAGGAAAGAAACTGTTCCTTCGCATGTGGGGTGCAGTCCTTGGCTGGAGATGATCTCTTTGCAAAGGCCAAGGAGTGATCCTGAAACGCAATCCACTGAAAACTGGATAGTGGGGAGGAAAAGAGCTGGCCTATGGGGAATGTGTGGGCCCATAACATTAGCAGGGAGGTTGTCCTTAGCAGATATTTTAGCTATTCAGTAAACCCAGATAAAATCATGATTCAGGGATATTCAAGGCAACTCCCTCTTGCTTGGGATATAAAATGGGAACATTGTAAATCAGGTTCAGGGCACTGTAAACCAGAAAAAAAAGCAAAGCAAAGAAGAAATAGAAATAAGGGAAAGAAAAGGATAAACAGAAGATAAATAAATAAAAAATCAGTAAATATTCATGAAAATCCAGAAGGTCTGGGGATGATACGTATTTCTTGCTTACTCTGTGTTGATTACTGCTCAGCCCACAAGAGCTGGCTGTAATAACCACATRCTGATTTGGACATAGTCATTGCTTCATGACTGGGTTAAAAATAGAGAATTACCAGAAACCCCAGTAGCTCTGATTTTAATAAGAGCAATGCTGCTCTTTGCTAGTCTCCACCTATCCCTAATACTTGTTTATTTTCTTCTATCCTGCAGCCAGCTTAGCCATCCCTTGCAGACAGCTATGGCCATCRGGCTGTCTGAAGGTTATCATGTGTTAAGCCCTAACCCACTCATCTGATTGTCCTGCAGTGTTGGCCAGGGGAATTAAGAGCCAAAATTCATTCCCCAAGAGAGGTAAAATGCGACAGCTAGAGTCGGGTTTATAAGATTTAGTCAAGTATTTATAGAGAAGTTTACTTGCACTTTCACTGCCCAGARTTCAGTAAACATCTCTCACTGAATAGTACCTCTAGGTGTCATTTCACCAAAARCTGAATTATCCAGTGTTTTCTTGTACTTGCATCTTAGTTCCTTCTGTGAAATGGAAAGGAAATTACTTAAGCATGGGGCAGAAGAGTTCAAGCCTGGTTTTGCAATGCCTCCTCTTACAAGCAGTCCCTGTGAGATTACTTGGAAGAATAAAGGCTGCATTCTTCCTGTCTGCAGAGCAYATCAGGAAGCTGAAGCCAAGGGTTTTTTCTTACTGAAGAAAATCAGACTATGGTCTGTGCCCTGAGACATGGTGAAAGGGGGAGGTGCCTGCCAGAGCTCCCCTGTTTYCCACATGGCCATTACTCCAGCACAGATTAGAAAAACATATTTGGTTCTTTACCTCTACCCAGTTGGGAGTAATCCAAGGTCTAGGYTGTCACTTCCAGAAGAGTTGGAGTTGGCTATTTGTCCTCCTAACTCTTTAGTTTGTGAAATAGTTTTTCTTGTGCCCATATATCTGCTGTGCATACATGTGTATTTCTGCCTCTGGGACCTCCCTCACACCAGAGAAATCCCTTTAATTTTTTCTGCACTATGTCCTAGTGACCCTTCCTTTATGCCACCTGCAATAATCATATCATCATGTTTCCCAGTACAAGGCACTTAGAATTAGCAACCGCAAGGTTGTGAACACAAAAGCGGTCTCTGTGTGTCTGTGCATTGCTTTCAGTCTCGCAGGTTCAAGTAGTKTAATTGCCAATCACAGACTACAGGRGAAAGATTTCTGAGACTGTTGATGGCTTTGACACCGTTTTTATTGTATAATAAAAGTCAACCATARTAAGTATCTAAAAATACACTGTTCTGTAGCTGAACTTGTTTCTTCCCCAGCTGTTTTTTTCCAACATCCTATTTAGAGAAGCTGAGATAAAAGTAAGAAAATCTGATTCATGTTTCCCTCTCTCTTTGAGATGCAGTGTATGATTGCAGACAGAGCTAACAAAATCGTGCATTKTACAGCTGCTGAGGAGATCATGGTAAGGAAGACAACTAAATTCATGTGGGTCCCCCATCTTTTCCAGGCTGCACCAGGATCCCAGGGAAGTGTTGAATGCCATGTGGTTCTTTCTATGTCTTCCTTACCCTCTTCTAAAGGTAGATATAAAAGAGGATTAACTGAAAAAGCACTTGGTGTCATCTTGCTCACCACCAATCTAAGCTAAGATTTATCAAGAGATCAGCCTAGACTGTGGTGCAGCAAAGATTAGTCAGGCTTTAAAATAAAACTATTTGGAAAAAAAGTTCACTAAAAATAAACTGTCATGCTTTTATCCACGAACAGGTAAAATAGACACCAGTGCCTAAAACAACATGGAATCACAATCATAAGTGAAGAAACAGCTGTCTTGTTTTGACATATGATAAATATGAATTTTAATATATCTGCATTAGATGGGGTGTGGTATCCTGGGTTTTTGAAGAAATGAGAAATCCTGCATTGTTTTAAATGACTAAATGACATAAAGTAGCATTCCAACAGACCTGTCAGTTGGAATCTTCCTGCTAATGAGCAGGAACCTCAAAAAAGCTTAAAAATGCTTTGTTACTTGAAAATGACAGGCTGCTTTAGATYCCAAACAACCCAGACTCCCCTGTTAGGGACTTAGCACATCAAACCTGGTTCACAGAGAGCAGCATGACTCCTCTTACTCCTCTTGCCAGCACAAACTGTAAAACACATTCACTGTGTGAGGCAGGATGGTAATTAGTAAGAGATTAAATGCAATCAAGCAATCAAGGSTCTTTGATCACAGAAGCAGAGARTGGTTTGGGTTGGAAGGGACCTTAAAGATCATCTTGTTCCAATCCCCTTGACATGGACAGGGAAGACATTCACTACATCAGGTTGCTCAAGGCTTTATCCAAACTGCCCTTGAGCACTTCCAGGGATGGGGCATGCACAAATTCTGTGGGCARCCTGTTCCAGTGCCTCACCGCTCTCACAGTAAGAAGTTGCTTCCTAACATCTAATCTAAATCTCTCCTCTGCTAGTTTAACACCCTTAGCCCTTGTCCAGTCACTGCCTGCCTTTTAAGTCCCTCTCCATCTCTGACTGTTTTTTGTTTAAACTAGAGGGTTAGCAAAGAGTATCCCCAGCCTCTGCAGTTTACTTSTGCTGAATAGAAGAGTTTTGATAACAATTAATCTTAGCCTCTTCACTAAACATTAAGTTTTTATCCTTCAATTTACTACAGCCACAATAAAAGATATAAAGCTGTCCCATACAGCAGCTTATTTTATAATGGAATGCTTTTCTCATCCCCACTTGGTGTTATATCTTAGTTTATATACCTAACTTGTTGTGGGAAGAGTTATGTTTGTTATATTAAAGCATACAAAAGATGTGCTACAACTACAGACTAAAATTGATTTTTGTTCTGATCATAATAAATCTATCAGTCATTTGGGTTTATAATATGCTGTTTTCGTGATGGTTTGCTGTATTCAGCATAACCTCTTCCCTTTCACCAGCAGGGAAGATTTTGGGCTGTTCTTGTGGGAGATTTCAAAAAGAGCACTTCTTAGGTGAGAACTCTGCCTTTTAACATSTCTTCAGAGAGCCTACTTTAACTCYCAGATCACAACTGGAAGTTATTTTGCTTCTTACCGAAAGATGTCAAGATCTCACTGAGTTTTGTTACAGTGTTTATGTATCTTGTACTTTGGACCAGATGAGGTTACAGTCAGTATTCTGCAGTTTACTTCCAAAATTACTGATWTGCCTCTGGAGAGAGAAAAATGAAAAGTAAAGAACTTTGCCAGATGGGATCAATCGCGCTGTTCATTGGGTCATGAAGTGTTCTGCATGCTTACCTAAGGGAGTGTCATTAAGACAGTAAGGTCACTGATGTTGTCTTCTCTCTAGAAAAATCTTACTTTTTCTGTCTTTCTACATTRTAATAATATGACTGCATTTTGAGGAGTCTTGAGTTGAAAAATGATGATTTTCATTGTGAATGAGGGTGGCAGAGTTTAATTTAATATAAGCCTTTGCAAATTTAGGTGGCATATTCTGCTTTTCTAAGAAGATGTTTTATTTTTGTTATTCTGCTTAACCACAAATGGGATTTAATTTTGTAGACTTAGTTTCCTCTTTGTTTTCCCTCCATAAAGATACCATTTGGGAAGTGTAATTAGAACTAAATAAGAGTTTAGTAGATTGTCTGGATTAAAGCACTCTGGTTTTTGATGAAAAYTGTCTAGAATCCTGCAATAAAAGGACAGTGATTTATTAAGACTGTGGTAAAGCACAAGAGGGAAATGTTTAGGTGATTATCCACGGCAGCTAAGTACTCTAAGTGAGCAAACAGTAAAATAGTGCATTGTTGATCACTTTAGTTTTGTGCTGTTTTAACTCTCTTAAACTGAGTGATATAACAACATTTAAACAGGAGGAATAAAACCTCTGGTAACTGGCCTAAGAGTACTTTAATTTTCATTTAATGTGCAGTGTTGCAATACTGAGAGTGAATCCAATGAGCTGATGGTCCATGTTCCCACTACAGCTCTCATTTGACTCCAGTATGAATCTCTTATGCCAGCCTAAAGAGGGTTAGACTTAGCAAAATCAGACTTCTCTAACAGTGCTGTAATAAACCTCAGGGTCAGGTAATTTATATACTTTTTCTAAGGTCARTATTTTAAATGTTTTTAAATGCATGAGAAAAAATTAGATGTCTGTTCTATGRCAAATGCCTATGCATTATTATCCTTGCAACGTAGTTCCTCCAAATAATTTCTGTTTTTTGTTGGAGTGGCTGTGATCAAGCAGCTAGGAACAGAAGATGCTGGATGGGTTCTTATGGAATAAAGTTACTGAGAAGTACATTAAGTTGGCACTAGCTTCTCAGTGTTGTGTCTGTAACTCTGGTTTGGAAGAGAGCCCCTAGAGCAGCCACATTTACACATCTGTGCAAAGTAAGGGTCTATTGACACTTGCACACTCACTTACCTTGCATGACCTTCCCATGCTGATGATTTTTGAAATATAGGGAATTTGARTCCTGATATTAACTTTGTAAAATGAATGTTACCTAAAACTGATACCTATGTCAATTCCAAGGCAGCAGGTTAAGACAAAGGTGAAAAATTGGAACATTATTATTGAAAAGCATTAGAAATTCTCAACAGTATATATTGCTGTAGCATTTTCTGTACAAAATATYTGTTTTCTCTCTTAAGGCAAAAGGTGGGTAGCATAAAATAATTTGGGTACAAATTTGCAGAAATCTTATTTGTGCTTGCAATAAGTATGATATATTACAAGCTGATTTGCTTTCTGGAAGACTGCAGGAAGAAAAGGAGAGTAAGAAAAAAAGCTTTTAGTTTGTACAGCTAGAAACATGAAGGGATGCTATGCTAGGACCTTGAATGTTGTAGTGATCAGTGTTTGTTTAACTGGAAAACAGTCTGGGGAGAGCTCTGGGCCAGGTAGGGACTACTGAAACAGGTAACTTGTCTGTTACCACCAGCCCAAGATAAAGACTCTGCTTCTGTGCTTTCTCCTAGGTTTCTGTTCYGAGGCAGTTATTTGTGTCATTTGCAGGCTTGGGAGATTGTCTATGAGAAGAAAGGGGCAGAAGTCTTGAGATTCTGCTGTGAATCTGTCATTTGGAGTGGCAATTAGCCAGTTTGAGTCATTGCAAATGCATGTGCTGCTGGCCTCCTCTGCCAGGGAACTGCTTTTCCTGCACCCCTTCAAGCAGACTTCCATGTTGAAGCTAAAGTAAAAYATCAATGAAACCGCTGTATTTCTGTAGTGGCCCTCAAACATGTTTCAGCATTTTAACAAGACTGTTGTGGGAAGTATTCCATTCATTTAGTATGCTGGCAGGTGAATGAAGGTACAGGGAAGTTTGGCAAATCACCAAAGTGAGAGTGAACCCATAGCAGAGTCAAGGTCAAGTCTAAAGGAGTTATAACTCTTCAAAATGCTGGTGAACTCATTAATCATTAACAAGCTTATCTCCATTATTGCCAGTAAAGCTGAGATGGCTTATTCCAACTTTTTTCTTAAAAGTGCCAAATTGTCATAAWAGTTGTCAATAGCATTTATATCCTGATTTAAATTCACAGGAGAAGAAAAACACTGATAAAAGAGCTATCTATTAGAGCTATCTAAAATCTCTATCTACTAGCAGCTGTCTTTTCTCCTRTAAGGCAGTTGGCGATGCCTACAATGAGCTGGCTTCAGTTAGGCCTTTGAAAGAGTTGCCAGGTATCATAAAATTCCTGCTTATGTTTCTGGTCCAAGATCAGCTTTTCTATCAAGTCTGCCACGCAATCTCGTTCTGGATGGTTGACATTTTTCACAGGGTTCATCAGTTGTGAGCTTTTGTGTGGSTGTTTTTTCCTTTGGCTAGATTTAAAAAGGCTGGGCTGATGGACAGAGTTGCCACTAACCTTAAAGGAATAAGGATATGATCCGGAATGCAAATCCTCTACTTTTTTTTCCTATAGCCATTGTAGTTGTGCCTTTAAAGCAGGTCTGTGAACTACGGAACTTAGCTTTTTTTCTGGACTGCTTGTTTTTATGTGTTTTTCAAACTTACAACTATATATATGTTTCAMTAATTTTTTTTTTAGATTCTCATTWATGYTATATTTTTTAATGAAAAAGAAACAAATGAGAGCAGAAATCTTGGGGTTTTTTTCAGACTGGGAAATCTAGAAAGAAAGAACATATCAACAAAAAGATATGGTGAAAAGTATTTCTAATAGCAAATGTTTTGAATAATGTACACACTACATGTGTAAAAACTAGATAGGATCTTCTCAGTGTTCATGGCCTCCTCTTGTTCTGTTTGCAAGCATGCTTCCTGAAATGAGGAGRCTGATTGTTCCTCTGAGTTTATTTCATCTCATGTTAATATTGCATACTTTAAAATTAAATCTGCTCCTTCATTTGAAATTAATCTATACATTCCCCAAGAGCCAGGAAATATTTAGCTTAAGGAAATAATTAGTTATTTGTTTGRCAGTATTGTATGGAATCTTCTTTGCCCTAAGACATTGAACACTATTTTCAGTATTCCCAAAAGGAATTTGTATAGCCAATTATTTCCATGCTCCAGTAACAAAAGTTTGGAGATGAAAATATTCTTTGATGGCATTGTAGACCCTAATTACTGGGGTAAAATAAAAGGTTTCAAGCTTGTCACTACTGTATATCAATACAGAATTATTCTCTTTTTTATTTCTTAAAAGGTTCATACCTGAGCTAGAGAAAACTGAGCTGGAGAGAGTAGAGTGTCTTTAGAAGAYGTGTCACAGGGAGGAAAATTATGGATTAGTATTTGTGAGATTGTAGGGAATAACTTCTATACTAGAAAGAAACGGAATTGCTGCTCCGATCAGTTTAGTTCATCTGCATTTTTGGACAGACACGTAATGAAGCTAGGATCATGTGAAGGGGATGAAGAACATGGATTTTTTTYGCATGCTTCCTTGTATGTAAGGCTGAGATGCACATTGAATGCAATCATTACACAGCATTTAAAATGAGTACAAGAAATGAGGTGGAGGCTTTTCTGTTCTGTGTAGCCGCAGTTTCAGTATTGTGGTTTTCATTACAAATGTCAGGCTTCTACTGTTGTCACCCTGTGTCCCTTAGTGAGAAAGAACCCAGTTGCTGTCTGTGACAAAATGCACTATGGGGGACAGCCAAAGTTCTGGGCATCTTCACACCATCACTGTCAGAGAGAATGGCATGCTCTCCAGATGTGCATGCATCTGTGTTGTTTTTTTCCTGCAAGGTATAACCCAAAGTCTATTGCCAGTTGCACTGTTCTGCTTGAACAACTGAGAGGAGAGATGGTGCATAAAACCAGCAACGARTGAATGAGAGTTACATCTACACAAGCAAGAATGGGATAGCTCCTTCTTCCTACTCAGGTAAATCTTTCCTAGCATGTAGCTCAGTATTTTCAGAGCCAGGAGCCCACATCCTCCTGCAACACAGCTCTGAGGTGTGMGTGCTTTCTCGGAAAATTGCTAACAGAAATAGGAATCCCCACTACCTTTAGCATGGTTTGGCTCAGGTTCAAAAGTATGGAGTCTTAAARGCACAGAGGAGGACTGGGTTCTGTCTCAACTTGTCTAACCTTTAGTGAGCCTCTTGTGTTAGAGCCCTGCAGCTCTAGGTGATTGTGCAGTTCTGGAGAMCAGTATCCCAGGGAAACATGCTCTATTCACACCTGTAGGAGCAGGTGTGGTGAGCTCCTTTCTGCACCTGGTCATCTCAGTTGCTTGGCAGAATATTGGGGGCCTTCATTCAAGTCCCTTTCTGCTTCCTTTGAAGAAGCTTCTGCCTGAAAAGAAGAGACCTCGTCTAACTATAGCTTTAGATTTTTCATTAAAATATAGCATGATCATTGTCATGCAGCTGGCTCAAAAGGCAAATCTACCACTGTCTGGGTAATGCAGTACCATGATGGGGCTTGGAGGGACTTAGCCCAGGATAGCCAAATCTATATCTCATATTCCTACAGTATTTTAAAATATATCAAATGGCCTAAATCCCATACAGTTTTCATTACAACCATCAGTTCTGATTTTTCTGGCATTCAGTTACTTTTCCTGTCTGAAGTGTTTTTACTGATTGTGGAAGAGGGCTCCTGAGGCATCTGCTAAAGAGGGGTGCATCCATTGATAGCTGACTGATCTTTAAGGCAGTTTGGGTCAGGCTGAGTAACCAGACAGGCTCCTTTTTTAAAACTTTTAACATTATCATCTCAGACAAGCACATTTAACATCTCTTCACATGACGCCATATCTTATGCGTAGGCCCCAGCATTAGGAAGTTGCACATACCTCACTGCCCTAGAACTTGAGTCTCCAGTTCAGTCTGTAATGGCTGGACACAAGGAAGATCTTTCAAGGTTCTTTTTCCTTTGAAATCAGAGAGGAAACTGTGCTTTGGGCATGAGCAGAAATGTACAGGTTACAGAGCTAAAACATGCTTGTAAAAACCATCTATCTTGTCATCCCTTCATCCTTTGAATGAACCCACAGAAGTCTGTAAGAGCAAAGTATGACAGTTCTAGAGCTCACCCAGTCTGGACTAGGACAGACTAAGACTTGAAATCATTYGCATCAACTCAGAGGTTTCAGAGGCTCTAGCAAATTATTTTGAAACAGCAGTTGTTTTTCCCCTTATGTTTATTTTTCTGTTGTTAGTTTTGAAGTGTGAATGAGATTGTACCTATTTCTGCATGAGTAACCAGTCAAGAGAAGAATCTGCAAAAAACAGCAACTAGGAACAGAGTGACCACAGTGAGGGCATGTTGTTTGCTGTCTGCTAACCTTTACCCTGAGTGCCAGTCGGAGATGCGCCTTCTGAAACATTATTAAAACAGGAGCTAAACCAAAGCTACTCCAACACAGAGAACATTTTGTACTCTCCAGCACTTTTAATTGCACAATACTGCATGCTTTGTGCTCCTTAAAGATCTGAGGTTTGAATGTACCCATGGCAAGTTTGCTTTGGGGAAGGTTTTTTTTCCCTTGTATATTAAAGTTAAATAAGAGATAGTGTCTTCTGTCCTTATCTTTAGAAGTTAATAGCTCCCATTAAAACTTCCCTCTTTCTGTTTTCCTTGTGTACACTCCTTTTATGTCAGAATGCAAAGTTATGAAACTGGAGTTAGGACGTTTACATGCATTTACAAAGAACAAAGGTGGTATTCATTAAAGTTGTTTGTGACATTTGCTTTCTTATTTCCGCATTTCTTTACTAATAATCCTTCATTTTGAGTCTTTATTCCATGTTTTATACCTCCAAGCARCTTTGGTTCCAGGTTGCTTGGCATATGTACAGCAGATTCAGCTGTTAAAAAAAATAATTCACCACAATCACCTTTTTATGACTGATTGCAGTAAAATAAGAATGTTAATTCAGACCTTAGAGACATTAGGGTGGAAAATCCCAAGCAAGGAGCAGGAAGAATTAGATATATGAACACTGTGARACTTATGGGCAGTGTAGGATCAGACCTAGGCTCCCAATCTTCCTTCAGAGCTRTACAAATACTGAAGCCCTTGCTAGCCAGATGTTGCTTTTCTTACTTCAAATATTACCATGTATGCTAAAACTCCTCAGGTGAATGTGTCTCACTTATCATTCGGCAGAGTTTTAGGATCATGCCTCAGTAAAATTTTAGTTTTAAAAGCCCCTTTGTGCCTGCTTCTAAGTGAGTGGAAAGGGAAGGCACAAGTGAGCTGCTGCTGCTCCTCATGCCACTGTTCTCTTGTGTAGCACAACGGGTGTCTCACAGCCCATGCCAGAAGAGACTGAAGGGAAGAAAACTGGATGCAGAGGAAAACAGACATTGCTTGACTTCAGGGCATTGTTGCAGTGCTTCCGTAAGACCTTTCTCATCACTGCAGTGYCCTTTGTCCTCTTCTAGCAAAGGATTTTAGGAATAAGCTCTCCTGTCCCAATAGCACCTCACACMGGCTGTTGTGAAAAGGCTGCATATTTGCTCATTGACAATGTCAACAAWCAAGAAATGTCTGGTTATTAATTCTTTTTCTTTCACACAAATGTTTTCTTCATGCCCTGGCTGGAGCCATGCTAAATTCATTGGTAACTAGCAAATGACAGACACGGGAACAGGTGATGTTTTGGCCAAATACCCCTTCAAGGTTTACAAAAAGGTTCATTTTCACAACACCACTCATATTGTGTTGGGAAGTGTGGCCGTTTCTATTGTCAAGATTCCTCTTTAGAAGTTTTTTTCTCCATTCTACACTGAAGGAGAGTAAGAGAAGCATTTCATATTTAAAAGAGCCAAACCCACAGCCTGTAGGTTGGGCTCCTGCACCTATGGAGACAGACAAAAGCAAACAGTGAATAGAAACATTGAACACTGTATTTTAAAAGTGGTTGTTTACATTCAGCACAATCTTCTATATGAATTTCAAGTTGCTGRACTTACATGAGATAAAACACAGCAGATTTATGAATGTATATTTCATTGTAAAATCTTAATTGCTATTGGTATTTTTTATTTGGTTTTAAGTTCATAACTACTCTATGGGTTAAAGCTAGTAGACATAAAATGGATGAAATATTTAATAGAAGAAAACATATAATCCAGCATCATGACCATGAAATAGAATAGATAACTTGGGTTCTTCTATTGCCTTTCTGGCAAGTGGGCCAGGAGAAGCCAAAGTTTTAGGCTTTGTTGAATCCCATTTGCTCTTCCCTCCACAGCTGCTGCCTGGAGAAAGACTTGAAGGACCCTGGTTACCATTATGTAACTCAATAGCGTGCTTCCGATGTTCTTTTCTTCAGTTACATATGGAGTATTTATTTTTGCTTCACCCTTGTGTAAGAGAGATATGTGAAAGGAACTGCCTAAAAAAAGTCAGGCTCAAGCACAAATTGTAGGAGAGGTGGGGAAGTTTTATCATCAGATTTCAGTTTTGTGTTGTCTAATTTTTTCGCAAATGAATTTTCAACTCTCCTGTCTACATTCAAATACTACTTGAATACAGCTCTGTTACCTGATGCTTTCTAGCCACTGCTTCTGTGAAGAAATTCTTTACTCTGCAAACACAGTTTCAAAAGGTCTTTGAGAAACTGCAAATGCCTTTCTGCATTAAAGAATCTTTTGTAACCTGCATGAATTTAATATTTCTCCACAATGAAAGATTTGGCTAGAGAAAAAAGTGTTCAAAGATGTGGACATGTGACATTGTTCGTTGTATTACATACGAGTTCTTTTATTTGCTTGTTACAGGTGACAAACATGCTTATTAGTTTACTTTTGACATATTAACATTAATTTTTATGTGTTTTCCTGAGTCAAGCTGGTTAAACAACTTCTAATACTGTCTTTTTTTTCACACAACCATTTTTGTGTTAAGGCTGCTAAAACTCTTCCACTATTACTTTATTTTTGTTTTCTAGTAGGTTTTGTTTTTGAGGGGAAAAAATTAATGGATGTTATTTGCAATCATATATATGGTTGCTCATAACATGTATGTATTATATATATATTTTAGCAAGAATAAACAAAATCAGCATCTGTAATTTGTTTGGTTTTTTTTTTTTTGCTTTAGTATTAGGATTCACAGTTCAGCCTTTGTAATATTTCATGTGAGTCCTAGTCAAGGATCTGAAGAGTAGAAATTGTAAATCTGCTGCTAGTTTAACTCCTTTCTGAGGGTATACATCGAGGAGTGATGCTATGACTATGTATCTTGACAAGTAGTGATGACATGTTTGTTTTGGTATTGCATGTTTGCATTTCATAGACCTCCTGGGATTTTGCTTGCTTAYATTTTATTCAAAGAGCACATGAAGACYGCATCTATATTGCTTTATTGTGTTGAACAACTGAAAGGCTTATTATTCAAAAAGAAAAGCATAAAATTACATTAACGATGTTGTCACAAACTAAAACATAGGGTTTCCAGAATTGTATGATGTTTCATTTATTTGTCATGCAAATATGGCCCAGGGATGAAGGGAGTTTAATAAAATTGAGGTAATTTTTGAATCTGGTTTTACAGCAGATATTTAAACTGCCTGGAGAATCTGTGAGAGAAAGAAATGTGTAGACAGAGACCTCGGGGCACGSTTTCTTTTTCTCATACAGAAATTAATCACTTCAAGCTAAGCTCTTATGAGAATTCTCCTGGCTGGATTATCAAACTGTCATAATGTGGTATTGCTGTTGCCTTGCTGTAGTAGTTGTAATCTGGGTACCCAGATGGTTTCCCATTCTTCTCAATAGGCTGGGCTAAAGGTCACCTATGTGWGGTGATGGGAGGAGTGAATCATGTTAATGTCCCTTATTCAGATGAAAATATGTGTGGACTTCAGGTAACCAGAGATCTTAATTTTAGCTTATCTAGAATGGGAATATGTTCCAAACTTTTGTTGAATTTTTCTCAAGCCCTGAATTTTGACTAAGCCTTGAATTGGGAGTAAATAGGCACTCAATTGAGATACATGGTGATGTCCCATGTGATAAATTCCTTTGTACTTTTCCCAATTCCTTTTGGGAAAAGGTATTGCTGAGCTTTATGTACTCCTAACTCTGGTCACTCATAAAGCCAGGTCTTTTCTTCCCATACACATCTGTACAACCTAGAGAAAGAAATAATCTCTTCCTTTGTAGAAGTGACAGGGGGAAAAGATAAGAAAAGAACCCAAGACAATTCATACGTGGTCTGAAACYCTAAAAAATTTGCGTAAATATATATCAGTCAATGTGTGAGAGATAGCAGCTAAGAAAAGAAATTAAACATAAGGAGATTAAAGGGGCAGGCAGGTGAGAGACAAAAAAAGAGACGTGCTGACCTTGATTAACTTGGAAAAGCTAATTAATAAGGAGGAAAAATGCAGTTCAGGATTCAGAATGAAGGTGAGCTTTCTTTTAGGTGATGATTATYAACAATCTGGGATGTTACTATACAGAATTATAGTCTGAAGAACTGTTACTTTTCATAGAAGTGAGGCTAGACTGTAACATGTCAGTCCAGTGACTTTGTAGAAAGCCTGTGAATGATTTTGTTCTTAGACTTCTAAGCAGAAAAGCTTCTCATTGAGAGATGTGGAGGACCTACCTTTTATATTCCAAGGTAAGAGCAAAGGGAGTAGAAATGTGATCATTGGCACAGACATGAATAAAGTAAGGGACATCCCCTTTCAGTTAGATGGTGTCCATTTCATATAGTTGTAATGACAGTAACATTTCTTTCATATAAAACTGGAAATGAGCTGCAAACCAAGATCATATTATCAGGGATATTGAAATGAGCAGAATAAAAYTGATTTACAGAGTGAGGGATGCCAAGTGTGTTGTTTTACTCTTAAAAACTGTAGTAACATTCTATTGAATTCTCCCAACCTTCACATTCTTTTATGTTGCATGCAGAGAAACCCTATTTGAAGGTAAAAACAATACTGGATTTAACATGTTTCTCAGAAAGTGTCCTTACTATATAAACACTATGTTAACAAAGCAAAACAGCTTTCCATTTAATGACTTTTAAAGTAGCTTTGTTGCTAGGACAGGTGTGCATTTCATCATATCAGACAATCTGTAACACTCTTCTGCAAGTGCAATAACAAGCCAGGTTGTTTTTAAGTCAAGCAATTTGTGAGTGGAGGGAAGGCAATCAGAATAGTGTTTTTAATTTTTCCTATAGACAATCAGGAAACTGTGTAACAGGTTCTGGCATTCTGTGGTCTTTAACTTATTAGTGCCAAACAATGTTGGTAGAATGGATAGTCAAGTTCCATGTTTCTAGAGATGAATAACTAAAAGAAGGAGATACTGAGAAGATTGATAAAAATAAACAGTCAAAATGCACAAGTTCTACATTTTCAAAGGTGGGATTTCATATGTGAATACAACAGGTTAAGGCCCTGTTTTGTAACTTTGCTCTGTTGTGGAATATTTTCACACTCAACTGCCTATACCACGTGTCTTCACCCTTACTGTTCATGTTTCATGTTTATTTTTAACCATAGGTGAAGAATGTCTTTTCTCCTCTAACACCTATGCTTCCTGTTATAAATAATCCCTTGCAAAATACCTGTGAGTCATTATTTTTGCCACTAATAAATTAGCAAGCAAGGCAGTATTGAAATGCATGGAAAAAGTTAAGGGTGTAAAAATCTTTTTTTGCCATGGAAGTGATCAAATTATTGAAACTGAGAGCCAKAGGCAAACATGCAGAGGTTATTAATTGTGTCTCTCACCAGCTGCCTGTCTTGTGAAGGCAAGGCCTGGTAAGTAACTTGGGCTTSTTTGGCATCAGCAAGTGTGGTGGTGTGAGGTGCTGCTCTGCCCAAATCTCTGCTGCCTTCTGAAGTTTGTGCCAGCTCTCAAACTGCTGTGGGGAGTGAAGAGTGGTGGTGTGTCAAGAAAGCTGAGAGGAGTGTAGCTCCATACCTCCACCATGAATCATGTTTTCTAGCTCTAAAAGTGGCCACGTCAGATTACCTGGGTCATTTAAGATGAGTCTTCTTCCTTCTGAAATGGAGCCCTTGTGCTGTGCAGGTTACTAGAAAGAATTATGGCCTCCTGCATCAGTTGAAATTGGTGGGGTTTTCTTCCATTAGGTATTTTAAGCTTTGGTTGCTCAAGAGTTTAAAGTAGAATAATGAAAAAGGAGGCAGAAAGGAATAAACCCAAGGTTAAAATGAAGTGACATGTATTATGGAATTATTTCATTTCCACCTGTCAATTAAAGCCCAGAACTGAAAAATTTTAGAGGAAGTCATATGTGTCCCCAAATTTACATTAGTCTGGGCCAAAATTCGAGCTCCATGAAGTTCTTAGGAAACTGGACTTTGCTTTAGCCCAATTTGCCTTCTGACACTGTATATCAATACATAAAATGCTTGTTTTAGAAAAAATGTGCCATTTTTTTTACGAGCAAAAGGTGTGCCCATTTATCCCCAGTAGACTTCTACCATTTAGCAAGAGGGAGAAGAGATCTTTCTTTTTATAGGTGATGCTGTGATTGCCAGGCAAAACCCTTCTGAAATCTGCTAGAAGTAAGACTTCATAAAGCATCAGGAAAGCTGAAGAAAATGTTGTTTGCAATGGAATTTATCCTTATGGCAGCTGGTAGGGAGAGTTTTCTGCAAGCTGTTGAAATAACCTTACTTTGCCCCTTGAAGGTTCAAGCGAACCTGTTAAGAAATATGATAAATGTAATAATTATGGCAAGAGGAGTGATACATTGGTTCTGTCTTGAAATTTCCCCAAATGTCACTCTCATACACTTCTAGAAGGTGACTTTTACCTGAGATCTGGGAAGCCATGCTGTGTGTGCAGCATGGCACAGCTGGAATTTCTCTGCAGGTAGGTGGTGAGGAACAGCAAGGAGTGGGGAATGGCCACCTGCTGCAGTGGAGAAGAATGGGGACAAATGAAGAAGATGAGACAGGGAGAGAAATTGGTCAGAGAAAATTCCGAGGGCTCCTCTTCAAGAAGTTAATACATTGATATTTTCTCTAGAGAAAATATTTTCATTTTGATTAATCTTCTGGTTTTCATCAGCTGAAGGAACTTGCTCATTATTTTCGGGGGGATGTTCACAATGCTTGTGTAAATGTCCTCAGGGACACTTGTGTATTTTGAAATATTCTCTGACCCATGCCATGTGAAGGATGCAGTGGCTGAAAGGTCACAGGAGACTTCTCCTTTGGCCACTTGCTGAGAAATGGGGCGATATTTGGTCTGCACCACCAGCTTAAAGAAGCATTAGCAGCAGAAGAAACTGAGTTAAATGGTTGAAGAGGTGCAAGRCTGACCTGTTTAATTGCATTACAGTAAATGCAACCATGAAAACCTGTAGTTTAAARTAATGAGAAAGTAGCAAGGTTAGTATATGAGACTTGAGCTGGGCAACAATAGAGAGGGGAAGAGACCTGAACAAAAATATGAGATAAGTTCAAGTCAGCGACTCTGTGGTACATCAGGAAAGACATATGAATGCATGATCACAGATTTTTCATTAGCAGAGCTTTTCAAGTATTTCATTGATACAAMCTTTTTGCTTTGATTATGATTAATTAATCTGGTAGAAAAGTACCAGAGATTAAACAGWTGCATTACTGCAGGATACAGGGGCAGGACAGTAGAGTTTAAAAGAGCATTTGAAGAGAATGCTTCTTCAGTTAGGTTTGTTGTGCAAAACAAACTTTAAAATTTTCCCTCTTGAATCTGTGTACKAAATATGTAGCCAAAGGCAAGCAATTAAAGTAGCCCATACTGTATTGTTTTCAGGGATGCAAAGCTAGGTCATGTACTCTGTGGATTTTTAATAGCAATTTCTTCACTAACCTGAGAGCAACAGACAAGTGCTATAAAACTTTGCATGATAATTTCAGCGCATCAGCAAATGGACACAACCACAGCATTACTAAGCCCAGCATATTTTTGGTATGTCCATTGTGGCTGCTTCCTCSCCCTTGTTTTTGAGGGAATAGTCTGTTGATAAAGAAGAAGCTGTAAAYGTAAATGATCAAGACACATACTGGCGTGCACTGAGGATCCCCATGGTCATTSTACTGACWACCRGAGCTTGAGTGAAAGTGCCAGGAATCAGGAACAGCRTGGCCAGCTGGGACTCCAAATCACTGCTGCTGCAAACAGCAAGACAATGGCAATGAATCATTGTTTCAAGTGTTCTTTGCTGCCTTTCAAGCAACAAAATACAAATGAAATTAAAAAAAAGCAATATAAGCTTAAGTCTCCCAAAGTCAGTATTTTCTAGATGACCTGCATATAATGGAAAAGAAATTAGGCCCTTTCAAAGTAGTATTAGCTTCAAAGGCCATAATTACTTAGAAACCTAATATTTAGTCATCATTAAAAAGATAAGCTATGATATGTACACCCATTAGCTATAATTTGATATTTAGGCATTAGTTGTTTTCAGTTTAAAACTGTTTAGAATTTTGGGGTTTTTTTTATGAGAAGTCACCTAATAAATTCTAGAGCTGTGTCTTCCTGTGGTTCAGTGGTTGGGGACCAGTTCAGTCAGATAAAYACGTACTTACTTTAAGGATGTGTAAGAGCTGCTGAGTTAACACACAGCTGTGTCCCAGGAGATCTCTATTCATTAGATTAAAAGACCAGAAGATCATGTTTGGGTGTGACGTGTTGTAAAGTGAGCCTCCAGCACTTTCCTCTAGTGCTGGCCTGAGGACAGACCACTCAGCAGCTGAGRAGTCTTATGCTTCACATGTTTTACTATCCCATTTCAAACTCATGTGGAGACATCCATTGCTTAGACATTTAGCAATGTGGGCTTTTTTTTATTCCTTGGCAATAATTTCCTCCAAAAGTGAATGAGATTTTCCACAGCTCCAACTTTAGGTAAACTTTCAAGTGACTTTAGTAGAAATGTCAGTAAAAACTYAGCAAAAGCCTTAGGATTTGCCTTATGGGACTTCATTATAGGGCATAGGCTTTCTATTCCTTGGACCAAAGCAAACTTGCCATACATCACCATTTTTCTGGACATGATATTTACATAATGTGCTTTGGAATTCACCATGGAAAACATAGAYATAGTGCGTGTGGTTTGGGTTATGATCATTCTGTAATTTATGACTGGACAAGTAGATGAGTATAATTCAAGTTAAAACTCTTCAAGCTTTCTATTTGTACAGCGTGTTCTGCAGAGCTTCCAAAAGCCATCTCAGCCTTGGTCTCTCCTTAAGCAATCTGGATTATAAATCTCACAAGGAAGAATGGGAAAAAACGCTTGTGGTGTGTCCCTCTGCTTCCTTTCTCTGACTTAGTCTTGAAGGAGTCCTACAATTTATGTCTGGGTATCACTTGAAGTCCTCAACTCACAGACCAATGAATGCCAGGACAGTACTTTGGGAAATACTGTGCYACTTGCTTGTCTTGTAGTCATGTCCTGGGTATCTAAGAGCTGCTAACTGTCAGAGGTTTCAAGCCCAGTTAAATGACTCCTCTAGTTTTACCTGCCTCACTCTTCATATTAAAACGCCATGGAAAATTAACCACTTTAGATTTCCACTAACTCAAAAATTCAAGTTTCCATGGTTGAATTTGACCAAGTTYTCATAAAACTTCTGCATCCTCATGCAGTGACAGTAGTTGTATCATGCAGAAAACCAACTCCTGCAGCCCAAAGTAATGCAACCTGCTATTGAGCCTCACAAGTTCTGGATATAAAGATTTGTTTTCAACACTTACACAGTAACCATGTTGCTCTGTGTTGAAGTGAAGCATCTCTCTAAGAAGACACCACCAGGCTCAACTGCAGTACATCAGCCGAGGCTACTCCAACTGGTACTACAGTCCAGTGCACAGTACTAAATTAGCAGGGAAAATAAAGTGTTCAAGAAAATGCCTTGTTAGGATAKAGATTTATAGAATGCCAAAAATAATCTTGTTTCTGCTATTGATGAAATTCTCCAACTCATTTGCATCTWTAAAATGAGTGTAAGCAGACCTGGTGGAGGCAGGCAATTCCTTTGATGGAGTGGCACATGCCCTGAAGGCATCACATATATAAGGTAGAAGGCAACCCATCACCCATTTTTGGGTCCATGATCCTAAATATAGTCTTCTTTCTGAAAGCTATTTTGTATTTATGAGCTCCCACCTTAATACTATGGGTTTTCTGGGTGCAGTTTCCTAACACCTCTGATACATTGATATATTGTTATTGATAACAATAGAAGCAGATCACTTCAGCAACCTAATTATCTGAATGTCCATTCCATTTCATGCAGCTACTAGAATAAAGTACTAGTCCATGGTAATAGGAAACYTTTCCCTCCTTTTACAAGATTGTGGCCAGTGTTCACTAATGTTTTTCATTTATTTTAAAGGTACAGTACAAAAAAAAAGGCTCCAAACACAAATTACAAAGGCACATGAGACAAAGAAGATGCTTTACACTGGGTGAAAGTTACTGCTGCTTTTTAGGACTTCCTCTGTAAGAAGTCTTTTTGATTCCAGTAGATGGCATGCACTATTCAAAGCTCACTCTGTGTGATCACAAATACTGCTCCAGGAAGCAGACCGAGCTCTCTTTTTAAACTGTATCACAAGTGATTCTGTTACGCTACTCGTGATTCCTATAATTACTTTAACATACTACATTAAGTTAGTACGTCTTCAAAACTAGGTTTATTCACTTTTTCAGGCCCTAGCCCAGGTAATTTTTGTTCAGATGGTTTTCAAGGAGCACAAGCAGTKTGGCCAAAGCAATTTTGTTGGAGCAATAATTGTGATGAAAGCAATCTGAATGTCTATAATGAAAGTGTAGTGTAAAAGAGATGCACATATTCTAGGTAAAAAAACCGCAAACGATAAAAGAAATAAGAGAAACAAATGACAAGGAGTTGTTGAACAGGATGCATTTTAAGTTTAATATGTCATATGGTGAGAGAAAAAGTTTAAAATATTTTTCTTTTCTTTCCAGCTTGTGAGAYAACATAGTACTGGTGAACAAACAAATACCATCTGTTTATAATAATATGTTATGACACCTCTGCACTTGCATAGATGTTTCTGGCACTCAGAGATTGCAATAGTAAATGATTAGCTTTATAGTTATAAATCAGGTTTTGGAAAATAGTTGGGAAACACCATTATCTATGAGCAGAATTAATAACTCTTACGGTACATAGGAGCAAATTGGGAATCTAAGTTTTCATCCAGTAATTCRAATTCTGACATTTTCTGCATAGCAGTTCAACTGTTTTCTTGTAGTCTCCTTAGCTGTTCTTTGTGTAAACAGTTTCTGACTCTATCCACAACAGTTTCTGGAAGAGARATTTTCCCCACAGGAAGCACTGAGGAATGTTTTCAAACAGAATTAGTGCTGGATTCATTGTTATGTGCTGGCTCATTGACAAACATCTCATGGAAATGAATRTGGTTTTTTATTGATTTTTGGTTGCTTTTTATTAAGGTTATCTGAAGCCTTGTCAAACTTGTATCTAGTTGTGCCCTTTGCAGGGTTTAGAGGAAAATACTGAAAATGTGAGACGTCAGCTATCTTAGACCTTTGCCACTGGATATCAGAGAGTAGCTCTGATCACTGGAWTTTTTTATCTTGATTTTTCTAGTTTTCTGATTGAATGTGCATAGCAAACCTAGCACTAGTCAGTCAGTTCTCAGAAAACATTTATAAAATAAAGGGCTTTTAGGACTTTGCAGAAGCAACTTGTTGGATATGTATCTTCTAAAGCATATTGGAAAAGAARTATGAAGTTTTGGTATGAGAGGGAGCTTTTGTTTGAAGGTTAAAGCATCTGTGGTCACTGCTTGTAGTTGAAAGATACTTCAGAACTGTTTTGAATTTTACAGCTACAGCATTAGTAAGACACCTGATTTCATACTGCTACGAAAACTATAGGGAACTTTCAAAGWAGATACCAAGAACAACAGTCATGGTGGGATGGGCAAGGAGATTTTTCCTTATTTTTTGTTTTTCCTGCCCATTAATATTTATCATGCTTCAAAAATAAATAGTTAATACACAGATTTGATAAAAAAAAAAGGTGATTGGGATTCGGTCTTTTTATCCCTAATGGTGTCTAGATGAATGCTTAATAACTGTGTTCAAGTTTATTTAAGACTTGCTTGGTTGTAGAGCTCTGATGCACCAATTCAGCCATGGCAAGGAGGAGTTACATGGCCACTGAAAACTTTATATGTGTGAGTGATGTGGTCCAAAATCACTGACGTAGCCACCTGCAGTCACAAACCCGTGACAATTTACTGCAGGAAAAACATATTTCAAGAACCGTTGCTCAGGAAATAAATTCTTAGGAGAAATTGTATTTTCTTTCCTCTTGTCCTGATAAATTAATTCTTACGGTCTATCTTGATTAGAGATCCTGGATCAATCTCTCCTTCTGTGGACTGTTCTGAATTATACAAACCTCCCACTCTTCTTCTCCTTTTTGTGCCTAGCCAACATGTCTAGGAGCTGCTGTTTCTGGTCTTCTCACATTCTCACTGGCTTAATCTTTTCTCAGTGCCCTTGAAAACTATGCTAATCCCCARTAATTTCATAGCCTTTTTCTTTGTGCTGCCTGGCACACCCAAGTAGAARTAAATGCAAGGTCATGATTTTACTTGTTTCAGAATTTCTGAGGATGTAAGTGAATAAATTTTTGCACAAAGTACACTGTTATTGTATAATTTGCCATTATAATACTATGATTCATTCTTCTATTACTCTTCATCTCAGCCTCAGTACATAATTCTGGGGTAATGAAGCATGCACATTCTCAGGTTGTTACACCACTATAAAGCCCTGTCAGTAAATGGACAGGAATTCCACATGTGCATCATTACAKAAATAAATTATTATATTTATGGTTGGTATTATACAGTATGGTCTAAACCACTTTCTTGCTTTAGACTCTGAATGATGCATAGAATAGAATCCCTGGAGATAGAAATGTGCCTCATTTATTCCAAACAAGAAACAAACTGGTGGCCCTTCTTGCACATAGARCTGATATCCCTCTAAAGTCTGAAACACAGAGTAAATTGGAACTTGCCAAGATACATGGAAGCCTACGAGGACACTTGTCTTGTGTGAGGTGTGAATAACTACCTTTGCTTTGTWCTTAGAAACTGTAGCTTAATCTTTTTCTGTCAGGCTTTATCATGACTTAAATCAGAAAGTCAGTTAACTCAGACACTCTTTGAGGTGTTCAAGTCAGGTTTGATAAGATTAGACATGCCTGAAGGTGGTTCTCTGCAGGGTCCCAAAGACATCACATGGCTGCCCRGTGGAAGTACATCTGTAAAGCTTCCCGTGGCTCCCTTCCAGGAGACTCACCATGCAGTGAGTACAGAGATGGTGTTAAACATCTCCTTTTATTCAACTTACTGCAGAAATTTCTCTCTCTCATTGTTTCAAACACCTAGGTGTTATTCTGATTGCTTTATCCCTGCCTACCTGAYGCTTCCAAGGATTTTCTAGGTATGAGGGCACAATACAACTCTKWACAAAATAAAATTACCTYCTTTCTAACAAAATCAATGTGATTCAATATGATCTGTTGGCTTCATGTGGWTTATGGTGCAGGGTTCCATGAAAAGTGAACTTTAGGTCACAATCTCTCCATAGAGACTAATTTTCTTTTCCACAAAGCATGCTATAAAATGCTATATGAAATATAAGCTGCAAGTCAATAAGAAAAATTGAGCATAGGAAAAGGCATTATGCATGCATTGYGGTCTGTCTAAAGAGATTATTGAAAGCCATGTATGTGGCCATATACAGGATGTGTGATTATGAATAGAAAAGAATTACTCCCTGGCAGATCCATCATCTTTACCTCTCTTGCTTATTGTTTGATGTATTTCTTCAGCCCAGTTAACAAACAAGTCAATACATTAGTCAGTCAGACATAAAGAAAACTCAATGGGGAGGGGAAAAGTCTGTCTTCTACAGTGATATATATTTGTGAAAAGACCGGGATAGATATGGAAAGAAGGATCATATGCTTGTAAAAATATTGTATCATGGTATGCTTCATGTTGTTTTGTTCCTGCTATTTAATGGTCTATAGACTACTCTATTTCCATGGGACAATTGAACCAAATTTAAAAGCTGGAGGAATGTTTAAGGAAGCATTTAATGAGTAGAAATCTCCTGACAATTCTAATGAGGTTTTAAAAACACAAACAAATGTTGCATAAGTTTAAAGATTGCAAAATCAGGTAGATCATGAAGAATTGTTTTCTTAAATGATCTCATGGAACAATACTTTAAAAAAAATCAGGAGAAAGAGAGAAATGTAACTGGTAAGTAATTCAGACTAAGAAGTTGGGTCATGCAGGTCACTGTTTTTCTCAGGKTCAGTAAGGATGCTGTTGATCAGCTATTTAAATATACAATTATAGCATCACAGAACTATTTAGGTTAGAAAAGGCCTTTRAGATCCTCRAATCCAACTGTTAAAYCTGCMCTGCCAAATCCTCCACCAAACCTTGTCCCTCAGTACCCCATGTACATTAATTTACTCCAGGGGTGGTGACTCAACCRCTTCCCTAGGTAGCCTGTTCCAGTGCTTTTTGCTGAGGAAATTTTTCCAATTTTCTAATCTAAACCTCCCTTGGTGCAACTTGAGACCAYTTCTCWTATTTTAGCTGTAGCTGCCTGGGRGAAGAGACCAAYCCCCACCTGGCTACRGCCTCCTTTCASGCAGTTCTGRGGAGTGRTAWGGTCACTCCTGAGCCTCCTTTTCTCCAGCCTAAAGGACCCCAACTTCCTCAATCTCTCCTCATAAGACTTTTGCYCCAAACCCTTCACCAGCTCTTTTGCCCTTCCCTGGATATATYCCAGCACCTCAATATCTTTCTTGTAGTRGGAGGCCTGAAACTGAACAMAGGATTCAAGGTGTGATCTYGTYGCACTCTCTGGGCYGGCCATCCAGCYRGTTTTTAAACCAGTGAACAGYGTACCCATTCACTCCATGAGCAGCCAGCTTCTCCAGGAGGATGCTGTAGGAAATGGTGTCAAAGATTTTACTAATGTGCATGTAGATGACATCCAGTGGCTCACCTTGTCCAAGAAAGAGATCAGGTTGGTTGAGCAGGACCYGCCTTTCATAAACCCATGCTGGCTGGGCTGATCCCGTGGTTGTTCTGACATGCTTGTGATTAAACTCACTCATATGATTGATTATGTTAAACTCACAGGATGTACAGTAAATGATAACTCAGAGGAAACACCATGGCTGTAAATTCTTCCAGGGAGAAAAGTTCTTTTTCCTTCTGCAAWAAGGCAAGTCAAACTTCAGGGTGTTGCTTGTACTACCAGTCTGTAGACCAAATCAGGCTTCTTAGTAAATCTCCACTCAGAATTCATTAATGTCTTACAAATAAGAAGAAAAAAACCTACATAATGCAGTTAAAATTCAATAGAAGGGCTTAGTGGCAGCAAGCAGCTTAAAACCCATGGTAATGCAGATTGAGGCTAATGTTTCTCTTGCAGACTGAAGCTTATGTTACTCATGATTGTAGGAGTTTTGTGTGTTTGGTTTTGGACTTTTTAAATTTTTGTGCAGAAGCTGAGACCTGACCAGATTATTTTACTGATATATAATGCAACATTTAACAACTGTCATGATATAATTAAGTGGCAGASAATACTCTTGGAACTAAAACTAGAAGACTCTTGGTGAGCTCATGCTTGAACCCTAATATCACGGGAGTTGTGGCAAACACTTTGGACATCCAGCTAGTGAAATCCCTTTTGTCCTGGTGATGTTCCATAAGTTTGCCTAGTGATTCACATTTTATCTAGCAACCAGAGCAGATCCTTTCCTACATATGAGATAGGAATAAGCTGATCTTGTGGGGTGGAGCAGAGCCATACTCCCTCTCCCTGTCATAAATACAGCATGCAGTTCTTAAAAATCAATGTTATACTGTCTCTCCAGGGAAAGAGATACAGCCCTGATCTAAGTTTTGCTGCTAGCAATATTCTTCAGGGCATATTAAGCTCTCATTTACTCCTATGCAATCCCACTGATTTCTAGAAGGAGCTCTGTCAGTGAGGAATCACAAAGATTATTGTCCAACAAACTTCATCATACCATTTTTGCCATGGCTTTTCAGCTCAAGCTATGTTTGAACCACTTATCTGAGTACTACAGAATTGGCAAGATGAGATTTGCAGCCTGTTCACTTTTTATTCTGAGGTAAAAAAAAACTGATTGAACTTTCTATCCTTCCTCTTCTTTTCATCTTTCCTTAAGAAGACTAGTTCTTCTAGGAACAATTGGACTTTTATAGCTGCTGTTTACTTATTGCTTCAGAAGAAACCACTGTTTGGTTTGACTACAAACGTGTAGCTCAAGAGATGTTCTTATACCCTGATCTTAAGCCTGTCTGTCCAAGGTTTTTTTCTCAAGAATAGCTCTTGCTACCTAGATTGAAGTAATTGCTACAAAACAAAGCAGAGTTCTATACTGAGGATACCTGCTTGATTAATTCACACTGCTGAAATACCTTGAACAGAATAAATGTRGTCTCTCYTAATTTATCTTGTCCCCAGCATCTGTTTTCACTAGCCTTGTTATTGTCTTTACCTACATTTTTCATTTAAATGAAAGATTATTTTTTCCCTCTAGTCTGTAATCTTGGTTTATGCCAAGATGGGGGAGTGTTTGGGAGATGGAGAGYTCTTTCCCTGTAACTGACTGAAAATAAAAGGGCATTGTCACTCAAGCACTGTGTGAATTGTTAACCCTTAGCTTTGTGAGGAAAGGAGTTACATTTAGTAGCCATGGAAAAGCAAAGTTCCCCCCAGTCTTTTAGTCCTAGAAGCTTCAGTGGGAATACAAGAAAGAAAGAAGYAGTTGGAAAGATACAKACAGCAGACTTTCCCAGAGGGAGCTGAGARGAAACCTAAGGAAAGRCGGAGGAAAGAAGAACAAAAAAAAMCAGGGACCTTGGTGCTTTAATRAATGATTTTMCTGCATTCTGACACATTTTSTRTAGCAACCAGCAAGGGAAACAGACTACAGCCTAAAAAGTGCAGATAAATAGATTATCTCATATAGCACTGTATATCTTAAATGCAAAACTATCTGTAAATATTTAGATAATGTAAATTCAAATGTGGACAGATTCTTCTACTTTGTACATACTGTGAAGATGAGGGACAGTAGCTAACCCTGATTATTCCGGCAAGAAATTGTTTCTTTGCTTAAAAGGGAGTAAAATTGGAGTTTAGTTCTGATAGTAAGTTCTACCAATGCAGTTACATATCCCCTTGTCAAGGTAGAGCAGATTTGAAATCAGTGAAAATACAGACCATGCTCATTTGGGACAGTTCTATACTTTACTAAGGTGAATAAAAATCAAATCTCCTGGGGTTGAAGTGGTTTCTTTTCTAGGGAAAAGTGCTGCCTCAAAAGGGAGAAGGCTAGGTGACACTGAGCTGAGCAGAATATTCCACTAAATTATTCAAAAATTACCACATATGTCTAACTCTTAGTATGTGCTGCTTGATATGATCTGCTATTTCATGTTACTACTTGACTGCTTATTTTCCAATATTTGGTTCAATTTTTCATAAATCCTGTCAGTGTTTTTAAGCACCTGTAGTAACCTGTAGTTAGCAGTAAATATCTTTTAAGGTCTTGCTACTTATGAGTTCTCTGTAGACCTGTTTTAGAGCTTAGCTGTTCAGCTGTTTGTCAMAATGACATAAGAAAATAATGAGCAGAATTAATTTATGTCTTTATGTTCTGGCCTCAGTGGAGTTAGACTAAAAGATGTTTTGGTTGGATGGGTTTCAGATAAACATTCAGAATGGGTCCTTTGTTTGAATGGCCACAGAATCTCTGCACAATAGAACAATGATTTGTTTAACTAAGGTAATAATTTGAGATATTACAGCTGCTAAAATGCATTTTTCAGCATTTTTTTATACTTACCTATGTACAGAGGTACCATTCACATTGAGATTAAATTAGTGGTGTTCAGTTGTGTGGGAGGGCCTCTGGCTGTTGGTACSCTTATGGCTTTGTTCTTGACTACAGCACTGCCCATGAGTTGGGGTGTGGTCAAGCTGCACTCTGTCAKGCATTCATTTTTCTCTGTCAGCATGACAATCTGAAGCAGAAGAAAACCTTATACATGTTTAAATCCTTTMCCTGCATGCTTTAATATGACACCCTGGCCTTCAGTGTATGAAGAAAGCTGTGAATGCGGGTGGGGGCTCTCAGTGGGAGATGGCAGAGGACTAGRACAGATCCAGGGGGATCTGGTTCGTAAGGGTCCATGTTGTGCTCTAACTCACATCTGTGCATCTTCCATTGATGTCAATAGGCACTTCTTGCAGTTATGTCATGATAACCTGACTGCAGGTTTCAGGTGCAAAAATTCWGCATTCTTCTAGAGCTAAATATCATTTACAAGATGCAAATAGAGGCACAAAACCAGCACAAGGAAGAGGTCTCCGTGTGTAAGACAAAAATTAATTTCCATGGCTCTCAAGTAAACAGATTTTCCTGTTCCAGTAACTGGATAGAAAATTTCTGTTGCAAAATTTGGATTTTGTAATGCGCTACACAAGAAGCTTCTCTTATCCTTCACAGAAGGTTTATATTTCACTATTTTTTCTCCTCCTCCCACAATATACTCAAAAGCCCAGAACAATACGTCTCCTCTGGTCCAGTGATAAATACCTTGTTGCTGAGAGCAGTGCTAACGCCTTTTGGTACCTTTTTTCATGTTTTGATATTCATCTCTCATCACTTTTTGTAACATGGGTGCATGGTTAGCATATTTTCCTACTGTGTGTTTTTCATTTAAAACCCCATACTCATCMGAATTTCAGTACATGCTGAAGGTTCACTTACAATCTTGAAGAGATGGATAGTGTAAAACTTTGAAAAGTGGAAAAGATTSCAGGAAACAAAACTAAAATTAGCCCAAAGTAAAATCATTGAGTACTTCTGTTTACTGRTCTATTTCAGTTCCGCATGATTATTTACTAGTGAGAAAGGTTTTCTTTTGAATTAGTTTCAGTTGTCCATATCCCAAAGTTTCTGAGGAATATATAATTAACCTGTAGTGAATAATAGGTCAAAACAAGTTATGTATTCATGTTTGGAATGCAAGTGAAACTAGTTGTAATCATCAGCTGCAAAGTTTGGTTCTGAGTTCCTTGGGTTTTTGGCACCAGTTTACAGCAGTTTCATGGCTTTGTGGCCCATGTGTATAAAAACTCTTATCTTTCTTGTAATTCCTCAAGTTATCCACATTATCCCCTGGTTAATCCTTATGTATCTCTGATACTTGCATTGATAAGTCTTCAAGAAGGAGGCAAGACTCACATTTGAGCTGTCAGAATGTGACTGGAATTCTTTGTTATTTCACTGTCAGCAGCATACWTTGTGGTGACCAGCGTGGTGAAATATTTTTAAAATTGCGGAATAAAGATTACAACACTTGGAGGGGTTTTCCCCCTTAAAAAAGGAAGAAAGAATATTCTCTAATGCTATTTTTTTAACCGTCAAGTGTGTTGGAAAGAAATGTAATTTCAATTTGAMAGGGAAAATTGTAGAAATATTTGCATCAAAATGACTGGATTCTTGTTACAAGTCAAATGTTGAAAAACTTTACGAAGACAACAAGCTGTACAATATTAAAAAAGAAAAAGTTTTGATTTATTGGAAATGGCTTAGTACTGAGAACACTGAAGCTTCATATATCTTTTCAGACCTGCTTGAGGTCTGAAAAGATATAWAGTAGTAAAAAAACCTTTTCCTCTAACCACTGCCAATTCAATGAAACCAAAGGTTTTCTTGGGAAATGCAGTTTTCTGACTAATTTTTAGTGGCTGTTGTTCGAGTTCTCATTACAACCAAGTTAAAAGTATTCTCTTGACTTCAGCATTCTGATTATACTAAAATAAAATGTDAATGTTGAAATTAAATGTTGTCAAAAGTTTAAGCAAAATGTTCTTGAATGTTTTCTTTTGCAAATAAATCCTGATTTTTAAACTATTGTCCTCAGCTGGAATTAAATAAGATATTAAAACCTACATTTTCTTCCTAATAGAAACTTTATTCTTCAGCTGTCTCTCCTACTTAAGTAAACAGCCATGGTCTTTGGAGAAACTGAGTTTTCCAGCTTCACCCCAGTAGTTTAGTCCATGAAACATTTGAGATGATATGTCCAGTGAATTAATTCCAATTGTATCTCTACCATTTGAGAAATAACTACAAAAAATACTGGGAAGGCTACACCTTTAGAAGGACACACCATTGCCATTWCAGAGACTTCTTTGGAGCAGTAGAWATGCAGTGTTTGTGAAATGTGGGAGGTGGTGGAATATGCGTCAGATTCCCCAGTTATATATGATGGATGTAATCCAGACTTTCCTCTCCCTTTTGGCATCTTGTGCTATAACTTCTACTTGATTTTTCACTTTTTATTCTAGTGCCAACAATATGCCTAAGCAAGTAGAAGTCCGGATGCATGAAAGTCATTTAAATCCAGTGGAGCACCGATCCAGGAACATATGTGTGCAGTTCTGCCAGTCACTCCACAGGAATCTGCTCCTGACTCTTACTGTGTTTGGTAAGCTACATCTGCTGCACTGGACATTCTGTGCATATCTGCATTTGCTCCTGTGGCACCACAGCCCCTGTCTGTGCTCTTCAGCTGTTCCAGCTGAACAGTCAGAGAGTAAATAGGATGCCCATGGGCACTGCTTGTGTAGTTCAGGTGAGCTGGGTATTGCTGACACAACACAGAGCAAATCCACACCACTGAGGTGCATTCTGTATCTGGTTTGGAAAGAAGTGTGATTTAAACCCCAAGGCCAGTCAGGTTAATGTCATTCAGTAGAGCTGAATGAGCTACACATTTTTTCTCTCACTGATTTGAAAAAAAACCAAAAAAGACAAAAACTTTCCAAAATTTTCTTTTATCTCTGGGTTTACACTTCACTGGTTTTAAGGTTTGTCTTCCCTCTCTGTAGCTGTAAGCCATCGCTCCATGATCTCATCCTGAATATTGCCTCTGGCTTTAGCTGCTTCCAAATACGGAACAGTTTGACATTTTATTGTGGTTCACTGGCTCTTTGCCTGTTTCTTTTTCACTGAAAGCCCAACAGCCAAATGCAGCAAATTTGTAGACATACTCTTGTTATTGTTTGAAAAACCAGCTGCAACTGGTCTTAAGCTGCAAATTTCATGTCCATATTTTYAGCCTGCAAAACCCCATACTGCTGAAGTGTTTTCCTTGAATCATCTTTAAAAGCTGTGCCTGATGCTGTCCAAGAAAAAAGTTTTAAATGCACATATATTTTTCATTGGATTAAAGAGATACTTCATAGTCATATTTGCTGCAAATCACAACACAAGCTTTGCTATCAGGTTTTATTACACTTGGGACTTGGAATCAGGAAAAAAAAGGCATCCTGGATGGAAACATAAAATACCTGTTCACTAAGATCATGTTATGAAAGTAGACAGGGCCTTTTTATCCCTAGTCTATGCTTTAACAGCCTCAATCCTGAGAGGGAGGTTTAAGTTTTATCATTTTAGAAATCCACCTAAATGATGAAGGGTTTGTTTGTGCTTTGAGAAGGATGCAGAGCATCGAAAAAGGAGTAATACATGAACCCTAAGAATCAAGTTTTCTTCAAAGATCCGTGCATTATTCCACATCAGACAGTTCCTTCCAAAGCCCCCCAAATGAATCTGTTTTCATCCCAGGACTATCCCAGCTTTTCTTGCAGGGTTTTTCTTACTCYGTAAAATAGCTATTCATTCTGACCTTGTCTTCAAGGGATACCATTCCTATGTTGAGAGCTAAATGTTGTACTCCAGAGAGCAGGATCCTATCTCTGCCTCCTCTGTCAGTTCTGTATGGCCTTACATAAATCACTTCACCTCTTGGTGCCTTAATATTGCTATCTGTAAAATGATGATATGAATTACACTTGGCAATGCCTCCCTTCTGATATCTGTACCAAAAATCAGTTGCCTTGTGTAACCACTTTTCTTCTAGTCTGTTCTTCTTGTTAATCAATGCACATTTCAGCTATACTAAAAGTCACCTATCTGCCCCTTTTTTTWATTCTTCTTCCAGGTGTTATCCTGGGTGCAGTGTGTGGGGGTCTTCTTCGTCTAGCAACACCTATTGACCCTGACATCATCATGTTAATAGCATTCCCAGGAGATATACTTATGCGGATGCTAAAAATGCTGATCCTGCCTTTAATTATCTCCAGTTTAATCACAGGTAAGATCAATTAGCCATAAATACTTTAAGATGCTTTCTACAGATACCACCTGGTTTGCTTTTTGTGATGTAGGAAGGATAGTAGTGTGATCCTGTCAGCATTTTGCAGTTGCACTGTACAGTTCAGAGTTAATTCCTGAATAATTTGTTTGGCATTAGTATGTATATGCTCCAACGAATTTATTTCCAAACACGGCACATGCTACCATCAGAAATTTATTAACATGCTGTTTGATCTAATTTCTGGATTGGACCTTGCGAATAAAATGCATGACACTAGCAAGCCTGGCCCCTTGTAGGTGTAGTGTCAGCCAGATTATGACCAGCTTGCAGCAGTCAAGGGCAAAACATGGTAGAGATCTTCTCTGATTTTTTAATGCTTCCTCTGCAATTAGATGGAATTTTTAATACTTCTCTTCAAATTATTAGCAGTTGACTCTGTGTATATAAGAATTGGAGGGAGAAGCATTATCAATCTGTCTAGTGGTGAGAATACCATGAGGAAGAAACTAGGGATCTGTAGGCAGTCATTAAACTCTGAAAATTATAAAGGATTTTATTTTATAATTATTGAATTGGATATTGAGTGTCAATATGTTTGCTTGTTTCTAAACACCTGCAGGACTGTCTGGATTAGATGCTAAAGCAAGTGGCCGACTGGGAACAAGAGCCATGGTCTACTACATGTCCACYACTATTATTGCTGCTGTGCTGGGTGTGATTTTGGTTTTAGCCATCCATCCAGGGAACCCGAAACTCAAGAAGCAGCTTGGTCAAGGGAAGAAGAATGATGAAGTATCTAGTCTGGATGCCTTCTTGGATTTGATCCGAAACTTGTTCCCTGAAAACCTAGTTCAAGCTTGCTTTCAGCAGGTAAGTCCTTCTGCTCCTTGGTAAAATTCTTTACATCTTTTACTTGCCAGGGTTGTCTGCAGAGTTGATGTCATCGTTTAGGTTAATCAGAAAAATGATGTAAAGAGAAATGAATATARGTCTGAAGTCTTGAGCAAATAAATGAAAAACATTGTTTATAGCTGCCTTGGTTTATGTTGTAGTTATTATTTAAATGAATCGATTCATTCTTTTAAGTTTATTTAAATTTTGTTATTAAGTAAACTTTCTGTGTTTTTTATACAATATCTATGGTCATGAATGCTGGCTTGGTCTTTCACCCAGGTTCAATTTTAACTCGGCTGTTAGTTACAGAGATGATAGTTCTGCAATGCCCTGTTTGGAATACATGGATGTTCTTCATTCCAGCTCATTGCCAGAAATGTACCCCAAACCCCAATCTCTATTGCTGTGTTAAGAGACAGATGAGGATAGATAATAGATCCAAAGGGCTGACCCACCTACAGGTGGCTCCATCTCACCAGTTTTGGAGCATGCTGGGAAGGAAGAATGCCTGCACTGTGTGTTGCTTGCTCTGTAGGGAGATAATTTTGTCTAAAAGCTTTTCAMCAGTGCTTAATCAAAACATCTTGACTTTAAGAGGTAAAATAAATGAAAAATATATACTCTCTAGTTTCTGCTTAAGCATATTTCTTCTATGTAAGATACTTTTTTTTCCTCCAACTGAATCGTTTGAAAGTAATGCAGAGAGGTTTTTTTTTTTTTTTATTTGGGGGGTGGTTTTTTTATGTAACAGGATTTGTTGCCAAACCTATTCTTAAGTGTTCCTATGTGAAATGGCACGATAGCTGATATTAAGAGAGAAAGAATAAGGAGTAGAGCAGGAAGGGAGAAGAGGATATGGGAGAGTGGAAGAATGGAGGGTAACCTAAGCTGCCAAAACAGCATGGATTGCTTCACTTCTTTCATGGACTTCCACATAAAAACACATAATCCTTGGGGATTTAGAGAGAGAACATTCTCAGTATTTCCAAATCATCATTGGAATGTCAGTTATGTGGTCTAACTTGGTGGCTAAACATCACATGTGATATGAAATGTATTTTTGCAAAATTGAGTGAGGGAGGGGAAGAAAAAAGCTATAAGCATCCTGCTTTCCCTCATTTGAGCTGCAGAAGAGTGGAAAATTCAATTTCTGGCCAGTTGAAAGTGATCTAATRTCTTGACAAAGGGGCAAAAAACAGAAAAAAAAGAAGATTTAGGCTACCTGTGTCAATTTTTWAAAAAAATGTTATTTTTTCAGTGTCTGTAATACCAATTCTCAGGTTACTTGACTAGTTACTGATCATCAATTTCACTGATTTCTTTTAATTTAAAAAAAAACCAAAAAACAAAACAAACAAAAAAAMCCAACAACAACAAAAGAAAAAAAACCAACCAAACAAAAAAAACCCCTGAGCTTTTTGGCTTTTCAGCGTTTGACTTTAGCAGATTCCAAACTACTTTCTAGTGAAAACCTCTGCCACAAAGCAACATTTCATTTGTGAAGTACAACTAGATGGAACCTGTGATTTTATTAGCCCTTAACTCCTCTGTAAGGAGGTAGGCTTTAGTTTCCTCTCTCTTTAGGAGGAAGATGACCTGCTTTAATGGTGTCAGCATATGTTTTCTTTCCTACATTTATGCAGTCTCTCTCCATAGATACTCAGAGTTTCCAGGTAGCCTGAGGAGGAAGAAATGTTTTGCAGTAATTGTGCAAAGAGTTGTTCTGAAGGATGCAYAGGAATAGTGCTGTACATTGAGGGGGGAGTTTTTCATGCCTTCCATTGCCACCAGGCAAAACACAATGAAGAGATTCATGTGCAGCTTTGAAACTGTTCATTTGCAAACTGGACTGTGAGCCATCAGGAAATTTCAGTCTTTCCTGAATTTTAGCATGGTCCACCACAAGAACATTTTAATTTATAATGAAAATGCTATTCCAGCAGAGACAAAATTTTATGTGCTGTGAAAAGCCATGGGATTATCTGTAAATATGACTATGCCATTTAAATTACTTTCTAGTCTCAGATGTGGTCAGAATTAAGCTTTATGTCAGACTCAGCATTTTTAGTGGCTGTGGCCTTGTGCAAAGGATTGCTGAGAACCTTTGACTTAAGTGGCTGTAGTGGAATTTGTGAGTGCAAAAAGCCTAATGTTTTAATTTCCATTACTCAGTTCTTACATTCTGAATACCTCCTATTAAAAATACTGTGTTGACAACATGCCTCAGAATCTAACAAAAAAAACCCCAAAATTTAACAAAATTTAACTCTGAAAAAAGTAGGCATGCAAGAATGTTAGGTGGTTTCAGGACAACTGAAGAATTTTTTCATGCCAAGCTATGTAGGTTTTCTGTGTATCTCCTCCACTCCAGATTTAGGCAGCAGGTTCTAGAAGGAGAGATGTAAGGTATTTTAAAACTATAAGGTTTTGAACCGTATGGATCAAATCTGGGCYATCATCCATAGTGCTACTGTCCATGTCAACAGGAAAGATACGCAAATRTTTTTTGAAAAGCTAATGTGCAGTTTCTGTTACCTTGCTAAAAGGTGTTTCTAGGAACACCAAAAGTAGGGAGTAGGTGGGAAAACAAGGCAAGCCAGTCAGAGCTTCCGAACCATTTTGCCTGTCCCACAACTATGAAGAGGTGGAAAAAGGGTCAAGGTGTGAAGTGGGAGGAAAACATCCCTTCTAAAAGCAGCACATCACAGATCTCCCTTTTACCACTCTCTCCTCCCTTTTTTCCTAGCTGTAAGCTCAAGCTCATTTCTTCTCCTACCACTTCTTCCCAACTTTCCCTTTACCCTGCCTTTCACGTGCTGGGAAGAGTCCAAAAGCATTCAGAAGCTGATGCCTTTTTTTTTTTTTTTTTTTTTTTTTTTTTTTTTTTTTTTTTTTTTTTTTTTTTTTTTTTTTTTTTTTTTTTGAGACAGTCAGATTTGTATCTGTCAGCATTGGTAATTTTATCTATCACTCACAATCTTTTAATTAGAGATCTTAGGGGACTGTATATATTCTATTTTTAGCTCTTGCAGTCAAAAGCTCAAAAGCTGTAAGAGAAGTGTTGGAAATGTCCTAAATTTTTGATTCAAGTTAATAATCAAACTGRGATGACTTGAGCTGGACAGACCATCCTGAATAACAAGCCTTACTGCAGAGTTGCTGCCATGACTGATCTCAGAGGCACTTGCCTTTTGGTGCTAAACAAAAGGTATCAACCTGTAACACACACTCTGGGAAGCACCTTTGTGAGCCACCTGGCCAAAGGGACTCAGTATCTCRAAAATATTTCATTGTATGCGTAAGAAACAAGCATTTGCCATACTTTTCACACTTGAGTCATGACCCCCAGGACTTTGTAACGCTTAGAACTGTTGAAAAATAAACTTAATTTTGGAAGAAGAGTTAAGAGGCTGTGGAATACGTGTCTAATCCTTCAAAAATGTAGTTCCTTGGAATTTTAAGTGAAGAGTGTTTTTGTTATTATTTTCTTATGTCCCATGTGGATTGCATTCAGTCTATTTCCATTCCCAATCTCTCTTTTTATTGCCTTCAGATCCAAACTGTCACCAAGAGAGTGCTGGTGCCGCTACCTGTTGAAGAGCCACCTAATGTCACTGATTCTGCTATTGCTATGGTGAATGAGACAGCCCCACCTGAAGCCCAAATGGTCATTAAGAAGGGACTTGAATTTAAGGATGGCATGAATGTCCTGGGTAAGGAAATTTTTTCATGTCAAATATGAACATCATATGTACRTCACAGCTTTTTGCTGTGGCTAGGTAGTCACTGCTGTCCAATCTGCTCTTCAGTGCACGCTTAGTTTCTCCAAATAATCACGAAATGTTATCACCTACTGGTGGTCCATCAGTCTCTGAGATATCACAGAAACAATCAAGTGAATTGCTCTGGATTGGCAGCSTTGTGGTTATGAATTGGAGTACAGTGGCAAAGCATGTAGGAGGTACCCAAAATATCCTTTCATCYTAGAAGAAGCTGACCTAGGCTAATACCAATGCATATTGGCAAAACAGTATGGGGGAGAACTTCAAGAGCCAGTGCTTCACACACCCCCACGATGGATTTGAGCTAAGTTGTTTCCAGTATGTGTCTCGGGCGTGCTGAACTAATTTGGCTTGAGGCAGAGCCTGAAGTGAGAGGTGGAGTGTGAGCCACACCACCCAAGAAAAATCCCAGAAAGGCTTGACACATTTCTGAGTCACAACGCCCTCCTCCTTTCATCTTGGCTGCTGACCTTTACCAGCTGCAAATGCCATCATGCCATCTTGTCTGGACAAGCCAGCAAGTGGAGGTGGTAGGAAAACTTTGCCTATCTCCCACCCTTTCCTGAAGCAACTGTTCAGCCTGTGGTGGGGGCACACAGCTTCCACACCACTTTTATTTTCTCTTCTGTGTCTAGAGTCCCTGTTTTGTCAGCCCAGAGAGGAGTGCTCCTCCTTCAACTCCTTGCTTTCTGCATGTGGGTGAAGTCAGTCACAGATTAGCTCTCCATTTGCAGCTTCACACCTACGCTCAAAGATGCTCTGTGACAGCACTTCCACGAGGCTGAGGCTGACACCTCTCTGTCTATAGGTGTTGTCCTCAAAGTGGGACATTATCTTGGGGTACCTAATCCCCTGCTTTCTCTCACCACTAGGCCATAACCTTTGAAGGGCAAATGGTCTCTTACAGCTGCCAAACAGCTCCTGCTGACACAGTGACTGCTGTGTCTGCAGACCTTCCTGAGGTGTTGGTGAGTTAGTTCGATGCTTTGCTCAGATATAGGAGAGATGATAGCATCTATAAGCTAATGTTGTTTTTCTGTGAAGCAGCCTGCTCTGCAAGAGCCCCTGTATCCTGCCTGCCTTCATGGCTCTCGTTCCACTCAGCAGCTGTGGGCAGAGGAGCCACTTTCAGAGCTGCAAATTGGCATTTTGCACCACACATGAGGCAGCAGCTTGTTGCCAATGCTGCTACTCTCGCCTGACTTTTTCTTTCCTGGAATTCTGCTTATGCATTAGAGCAAAACAGTTGTTCTGATGTGTGAGATGCATTATATTTAATGCTGAGCTTGTTTTGTTCAGGCTCTGTCGTGGATAAAAAAAGATCTAGAAAGCTGAATACAATTCCTGCAGAAAAGAAATACGTGATTTAGGTGGGGAATTTGCTGCAGTGTTTTGACCAATGACTCTCAAATGTTGTAGATCTTTTTYGGTTGGTTTGGTGTGGTTTGATTTTGAATGAAGAAGTAAAAATGTTGGGGGAATTGCCATCCAGTTTGGATAAGCTGTACAAGCCAGGCAAATTCCTGCAAACAGGAACCAATCTGACTCTCATGACTAACACAACAGCTCATTTGGAATTAATGAACAAAACTACCTTTTAACATTTTCTAATGCAGATTCTGAATTGCAGGAAGTWACTTGGTCTTTGAAAAGCTTTTCATCATTTCTCTACGCTCTGCAGCACACAAGCATATGCTTCACTTCCCTATTCAACTGCCTCAACAAAGATAGCTTGGTGCTAAAGAATGACTTTGTACCCAGGAAATTTGATTTAAAAAAAAAGAAGAAAAAAATCTGGTTGCTAAACCCAGTCTGAGGATATGGGACAGCCTGTCTTTTCCCAGGGTACTGGGAACTCARATTCCCTTATCTTGAATGCTTTTGTGTCCCGATAAGTTTTTCCATRGGAATTTCCCAGATTAGTTTACACATTCATTAAATAGTAGACTCATAATAATGACTGAAAATTTAGCCTCAAAGGATGGCTGAAGATTCAAACCATCTGTGAGTATCAATTAATAATACAACTCTGAGCACTGAAAATTGCTGGATGGGAAAGGTTAGCATTAAAGAAACAGCTCCACAGTAGTCCATGACAGATGCATCAGGTTTTTTTCACACTGATAGTCCAGTGCTCCAGATATTCACACCTTAGCATTTAAATTTAAGACCCAAAGTTATCCAAATTGAGTGCTATGATTTTGTATCCACTGATAGCCCTTTCAGTGAGGTTAATCTGCTTACTGGGAGTTCTGTGGTTATACCCATCTTCTCTTTCCACCTCTGCCTTCTTCATTTAACAGGAATACTCCTGGCCTACAAAAGTTCTAGGTCTACTTTTGCCTTTCTCTGTGCTCCAGGATTGARTGGTCAGGAGGTTGAATCTGTCAAGGGACTTTTGTAAATCCTGGAAAATTCCTCTTGTTTCTAGCAGCTGTTTCAACAACAGTTATGGTGCAGCACTATGTTACCATTCCCACTTGCCAGGGCTCATGAGGTGTATGGCACTGAGACAATTATTGTATATGTATTTCTTGATGATCAGATCAATTCAGGGGAAAAACCCAACAAAACAGTAGCTGGGCTGTGAAATTGGAATTTATTAAAAAACATTGAAGAATCAAAGATATTCTGAATTTGATCATGACATTTGAGAGTGAGTACATATTAAAAAGTCCTAAGACATGTGTAATACGCTATTGTTCTGAAATCCTGTGCAKYGTGCTCCAGGATGACCCTACTTGAGCAAGGAGGTTGGACCAGAGGACCCATTGTGGTTCCTTTGAAATTTACCTATGCTGTGATTCTGTGCATCAGTGGAATCTGGATTAGCACGTAGTATCAAGACATTGACTAGGTGCAAAAACTTCATAAATGCCTTCTTTTTGTCTTGCAATTTTTCCCAATAGGTTTGATAGGATTCTTTATTGCGTTTGGCATTGCTATGGGGAAAATGGGAGAACAGGCCAAGATGATGGTGGATTTCTTCAACATCCTGAATGAGATTGTAATGAAGTTAGTAACTATGATCATGTGGTAAGTTTGCAGTTCTAACTTATAGAAAAAACCTTATTTTTAAAAAAAGCCCTCATAAAACCTTAAAATAGTGATGCCAGTTTGTAAGTAAACAGTGTAATTTAATAGTTGACTTTCTAAAGCCTTGACAGGTGTATTAGAACCACAGCAGCCTTATTTCTATTTGGTGAGGATTATTTAAGACCCAATTTGAAACATTTCTGAAGAGATTCTGTTCTTTGGGTACTGAAATACGACAGATTCATGTACCAGCAAAGGTCTTCAAATACCACATTAATTATGGAAGTCCATTATACAAAAGGACACCTAAGCAAGCAAGAATGCCCCATGTAAGAACATCCCAATCTTCCTGGGAGGTTAGCATAATCCCAGGCTATTACCTAGGAGGTGTAATTACCAAAAAAAACCCTGGAGATACACTTTATTCACTGTCTTCTTCAGTAAAAGTACTGTCTAATAAAATTCCAGTAGTTTTCAGTGATGTGTAATCCCTTCACCCATAGTTTCTGCAGAATGTGTCTTACAACCTTGCTGCAATGGCATCATTGCAAGACATCGGCCCTGTGTTTGAAGTATATCCTTTTATAATAATGGGCCCTGACTTGCCTTCCAGGAAGTGACTTTACCCAATTAAGTCTGAGCCCTTGTTTACACTTCTGAGAGGGGATTATCTTTTTTTTGGCTTTTTTTTTTAGGTGTTTCTTCTGAGTGCTRTCCCAGAGCTTTTTGTATGCGGTGCCAAGCATGGCTATCTCACATAAAACCAGTTTTTCCGAACATAAAAATGCATTTCTATGTTTGGTGTTCTRCTGCTGTGTTTCCTAGGTCTTTGAGAGCAGAAACAGCCACTCCAGCACAGCACACGTATCATGGCTCATTGCTACCTGGGWTTCCCTGGTGTTCCTGGGAATGACTTTTTGAGGTCCAAGGCTGCCCTCTTCTCTAGAGCTGGATGGACACAGTGCATAGGAAAGGGAGCAGGGTACCTGAAGCACGAGTCATCAGCACCATTAGTGTTTCAGAGGGACACTGTTAGGCAAGAGTGATGCAGATAGTAACAACAGTATGGAAATGTGTACAATAATGAAAGAACTTGAAGCGATGACCTTGCATTCCTGTTATGCTTCTGCTTTTCCGTAGATGATCTTGCTGCATAAAACCACAGTTGTTTTTATTCGCAAAACTTTCAACAGTCACTGTAACCAGCTATTCTCTACTCTACAGAGACAGGGTGGCTTTACTCCATAATGCTCAGGAGCTAGAATTTCACTTAGCACTGTTTGGTAGACCCAAGACATAATACACTGCCTGCAGTATAAATGTTTTCTAGTAGTCAGTGTTGCAACAGCAGGAAAKCATTCAAGTTTCAAGAAACTAACTGTAAATATTTATTTTTATTGGTGTGTTTTTTATTTCTCTTCTTATGAAAAAAGGAAATTGATGTTGGGAATTCCTTTTGTTTATCTCTGTTTAGAATTTTTTAAGACTTGTTGAGGCCAGAAGCAATGGGGTTTTAGTGTGTGTTTATAAAGAAAAACACACTTCTTTATGCAGAGTTATGTTTTGTTTGGTTCATCATTTCTCAGCACAGACAGCTGTAACTCCTGTGGCACTTAAAGACTCTCAGGAGCATGGCATTGCTACATAAGCAAAAAACAAATCAGACATCTGCCTCTTACACCATGTAACTCTCTATAAGAACTGTATTTTGTCAAGTTCATTGAAACGTGGCATTTTATGATAACTGGTATAACAGCTGGCCTTGAATCTGAAGTGATTGAAGCTTTCCAGGCCTTGGGCACATTGCTTGAGTGACCATGAGATATTCTAACAAAGACCAGGAAACACTTTGAATCTGAAAGTCAGTTTCCTTTGTATTGTTCTCACAACTGAGGGGAGAAAAACCCTGCCCTGAGTAACAAAAGCATTATTAATGAAGAATCCATAAATTAAAAAGCATTTGTCTGAATTATTGAAAGAACATAGTGGAAACATTTTCAGCYTTCAAGATACAAACAGTTCATTTCAACAAACAGTTTCACTGAAGTAAATATTGCAAACCCCTGAAACTAGATAAACAATGGGTTGTAAAAGTTACATCTTAAGAACAAATATACACCACTCTTCCTAATGATACAAGTCTATGTAACATTATAATATCCTTGTACAATGTTATTTCAGGATCAAAAACTATTTGGGAAAGACATATTSCATTTGATGGGATAGAAAATGAAGCAGATGAGGAATTTGCTGGAGATGGCCATTATTTTAAAAAGAAATGTGGAAACTGTCCCTTGAATTTCCATCAATTCTTGATGTGCACTTCAATGTTGAGCCTGAGAGCTCCCTACTCTTCCCCAGCCTATATTTTGTTCAGCACAGTTTTTATGACTACACTGCCAAAGCAAGCTCTGTCTATACTTGTTTTCTTTCTCCAGGTATTCCCCTTTGGGTATTGCTTGCCTCATCTGTGGAAAAATCATTGCAATCAAAGACTTAGAAGTAGTTGCTAGACARCTTGGCATGTACATGGTCACTGTGATTGTGGGTCTTGTCATCCATGGAGGGATCTTTCTGCCTCTGCTCTACTTCGTGATAACAAGGAAAAGCCCRTTTTCATTCCTTGCGGGGATTTTCCAGGCATGGATCACGGCACTAGGCACAGCTTCCAGGTACATCTGAAAAATACCAGYGTGCTTTACTTTTYAACAGATTATTAGCTGCTGTTTAGATGTTGTATATCGACTGTTCTGACCTTCACTGCAAAATCATTTTATAAAACTGAATAAAAAAATATTTTTAATACAGCCATGTTTAAATAAATAAAAATCCCACAAGCCTTCAGGATTTTCTAGAGAGGTTGTATAGCCACCTGCAGAGATTTGGGAGACCTACTTTTTGTTTTCTTCTCTGCCATTTGCCCAATCATTCATGCAAATTGTGTTAATTCTGTGCATGTTTCCTCAACCAGAAAAAAAGTGGTAAATTCTATTTACTTAAAAAAAAAAAAAAGTAAATTCTATTTACTTTGTTAAAACCAGTCTCATTGCATTCAAGAAAAGGACCCAAACATTGCTACATTTCACAAAAGAAAGGGAAAAAAAACTCTCTACTTGTACTTTAATCCATGTTGGTGAACTAATGGGACTTCAATGAAAAGCTGAGTATTTTAGATTTGTTGTTCATGCCCAGAACAGACTCAGCAAAGTCTGKAAATAACACAGGTCTCAGTAATAAACTCAATAAAATGAAAAATTGGTGGTTTTCATTTGGGCAGTCAGTAGGTCTTGTGCTGGAAATATTTTTTAGTTAAATACTGTATTTTAAAGTGTKTTCCTTCAATAAATGCAAATGGGTCTGTGGGCTGTGGCCTCCCYCATCCTGAACCCAGCCAGAGATGATTCTCAGCACAGATGCTGGGTTTGGCTTTCTTGTGGATGCATTCTTCTGTCTTAGCCTTGTTTATTTTTTCCTGGACGTGAAATGATTGAACAATAGTGTCTTATCTTGAATTCCTTAGGTCACAATCCACAGTTCCAGTCAGGCATCTTCAAGGAGGGGTGGGCTTCAGTGGTTGCAGCTTCTTYATGCAGTTTTTGCTATAATGGGCAAAACTCCTTCATAACAATGTTTAAGCCATGAACTATAACATTTCAAGCTCTAGCAATCAGAAAACATCTGGTACTTGTACTGTTGAACAAAATGCAAGAAATATATTGTAAATGAGTATGAGAAATTCATCCAGACAGTCTCAGGCTCTCATCCTACATCRAGTCACAATCATGTCCCACTTCCACCTAAATGTGGGCTTTATTTTAAAATTGTCTAAAAAAGACTTGAACCACAGCAGAAAGTGGAAGAAGAAAATGTAAACAATGGCATTAGAATGTGTTACTTTGCTGCCTCCTGTGTATGTGTTATATTGTTTTTAATGATGTCTTCTCTAAGTTTTTTGCTTTCTCTCCTTCAGTGCTGGAACATTACCCGTCACATTCCGGTGTCTTGAAGAAAATCTGGGCATTGATAAGCGTGTGACAAGGTTTGTTCTTCCTGTTGGAGCAACTATTAACATGGATGGAACTGCCCTTTATGAAGCTGTGGCTGCCATCTTCATAGCACAGATGAATGGAATTGACCTGGATGGAGGCCAAATAGTTACTGTGAGGTCAGTTAAAAGACTYCTTGTTTCTACAGACTGCAAAATGTGAATGCTTTGGGTTGGATGTGTTCTCAGTAGCTGAGTCATCTCGGTTGGATTCACTATGAAATCCATGGATTCCTAATAATGATATACAAATGAATGTTTTATATATAGGTCACAGTTCTTTGGTGATGTGTTTTCTATCATTTGCACCCTTAATGCATGCTGATGGTGTTTTACACTTCTGCAATTGGCAGTTGTCATGGTTTAACCCCTGGCAGTCACCAAACCCCACACAGCCATTTGCTCACTCCCCCATCAGTGAGGTCAGGGAGAGAATCACGAAGGTGAAAGAAAACTCGTGGGTTGAGATAGCAATAGTTTAAAAGGGAAAGCAGGAGCAGTGCACACAAGCAAAGCAAAGCAAGGAATGAATTCAGTGCCTCCCACGGGCAGACAAATGTTCAGCCATCCCCAGGAGAGCAGGGCCCCACCATGGCTAAGGGTGACTTGGGAAGACAAATGACATCACTCCAAACCCCCCTTTCTCCTTTGTCCCCCACTTTATATACTGATGATATATAATGTCATATGGCCTGGAATATCCCTTTGGTCAGCTGGGGTCACCTGTCCCAGCTCTGTCTCCTCCCAGGCACTACTGTGCCTGTACAAGAAGCAGAAAAGGCCTTGGCTCTGTGTGAGCCCTGCTCAGCAATAACAAAAACATCTCTGTAATATCAACCCTGTGTTCAGCACAAATCCGAAACACAGACCTATACCAGCCGCTGGGAAGGGAATTAACTCTACTCCAGACAAAACCAGCACACAAAACATTATCAATTGTAATATACAGCATTCTCTGTCCAATTAAATGCTTTTTTTTTTTTTTAGTTTGGGGGTATACTGCAAGTCATATATGCRGCATTAACTTTCTAAATTACATCTGTTTGTATACACTAGAATGGAAAAGTATACCTAAAAATTCTGTCCATGTATTTATGTGTACCTGTACTTTTTCTGTGACTTTGGTGAACAAGAAAAGAATAATGAACTAAGAACAGCCCATCCTGAGGCTGATATTGTCTGTGGTCCGGATATTCCCAGATCTCTTATCTCTAACCCAGCAAATATTAACTGTAGTTTTTTCATATCGAATTGTCTTATCCAGAACTAAGCTGAGCATCTGTAAGAACAAAAGAATATACCCATTAAAAAAGGATAAGAGTGACTGAAGATTGTTTACTGTAAGGGTATTTTAACTTGATGAAGATAGCAGGTCTAACATTTTGAATAGCTAAAATGGAAACCACGAGTGAAGGCTGCCAAGTTTGCCTTCTTCCTGTAGTTTTCACCCACACAGGTTTCTTTTATTAAACCTTTTTAACACTAAAGAAATTCCTGCAAAGGGATGTCTAATTCTATGTTTCTTGCTATATTAGTTCCACATTTTCGATTTGTTTACTTCCTGCCCTGACTCCTGAAATACTCCAAGGTTTGTAAAAGGTTCAGGGCTGCTTCCAATGCAGGCAGATGATAGAACAAATGCATATTTGCTCCTAAAACGGAAAACAGTCATTTCAGAGAATCTACATATTAAACTAAATTGAGACTGGCAAAATTCAAGTCAGGAATCTGCTGTTGTCCAAGAAATTTGGTAGGCTTGAACCTGAGTTATTTCTCTTTTCCTTCTCTGAGTGATTGACCAATTGGCTCTTCCTGATCTCATAATTTCAAGGCTGGTGTATCCAGCTTTATGACTGACATTTACAAAGCAGGGAGCAACTCTGGTCTATTTGTAAAACCAGTGGCTTTCCTCTTCATGCATTTTTGCTACAGTCATATGACAAGAACTRTCTCTTGAGGTGTCAGTATAAATGAAGGAAAGGTTATTAGGTTTTGTCTGTTATATGCACTTGTCTGTTATATGCTGAGAATGTTCAAATAACCCTGACATAACATCATGAAGACTTAATTAGCCTCTGACCAGGCCTAGTTACTTCATACTGATCATGCAGTTCCTCTGATTTCCAGTATTCTTTGGGAAAGGGTGATCTTGGAAACGGTAGCACAGCCAGCTTCTGTTTACTTCTGAGCAATGCTAGCTTCATTCCCCTCCAGGKCTGTAAATGTTGCTGTGCAAAGGTGGGCAGGAGCATTTCCTCACAGAGCTTGGAAGGAATCCCTTACCAGTTTAGGCAGGAAGTGCCTGAGGATCTGGAATCACGTGCAAAGCCTGGCAGCAAGCACAGCATCTTGCCYGCACACCTGCTGGACCTGTCTGGGTGTTCAGTAGGCCAGGTTGCACTCTAACCCAGACACCTGAAAAACACACTGCAGCCTGGGTCAAACCCAGCCAGCCAGCACCTGGAAGCTCTGAATTGGGCTAACATGCTCACTGATGAGCTCTGTGGCTAATGGTCAAGTATTTCCTGCACAGAGACTGTTTTCCCTTACTTCTGCACTGGAAGCACTTTCAGATTTGTTGGGTACACCCTCTGATATACAGCCATGTTACTCATCTCTGCATCTCTCCCTCTCCTCCCTCTGCATCTTCCTCTCCTCCTTCTCTTCCCTGTTTTTCTACCCTTGACTTGCTCTCTGACAAATTTTTTTTCCATTCTTTATAGGACTGCCCAGTGATGTTGATATTTATTATGGTCTGTGTTGTATTTTTGCAAACCTTTGAAGCTCAGACATTCACTCTACTGATCTTCATCAAAATATAAGAGGCAAAAACAAACACAGGTTTGGATTTATGAAACAATTGGATCAATTTTGCWCTTTCATCCAGAGTGATTCATATCCAGGCTTGCTACACAACTGGCTTGTACTTTGCAAGTTTTGGATACCAAGACTTTTATTCTTCTGTATTTAGTAATAACGGCTTTCTTTCAGCCTTTAACTCACAACTCAGTCTTCAGGTAACATAAATAAACAGAAATTAATCACCCTGAAAATTCATCCTGTTGCTACCAAACTTGGGCATGTCTGGATGGTCAAAACTCAGGATTCAAAACCCTGGGCATGTCTTTAGAGTTCAGAAAACACCACAACACAGATTTGAATGTCATAACTTGCTGATAGACAACCCACTTCCAACTCTCTGAACAAATCCCAGATCTGGCCTCCCCTAGTAAATATTTTTAGGTAAACAGAAGAGTGAAAAATATGACCTGAGCTTCCCTTGATTTATCATATAATTGTTAGGTTTTTTGGAAGAACACATTCAAAATACTACTTTCCTAACGATCACACGAGTATGCACAAAGAAAGTGTATGTTCCTCTTCCTGCTGCTCCCATTTGATTTTTGTTTTTGCAGTTTGACCGCCACCCTTGCAAGTGTTGGAGCTGCCAGCATTCCCAGCGCGGGACTTGTCACTATGCTGCTGATCCTTACTGCAGTGGGTCTCCCTACCCAGGACATCAGTTTGCTTGTTGCTGTTGACTGGCTTTTGTAAGTTGTGCAGAAACAGTAGTGAAGTAATGTCTGTCCATGGTGATTTTCAGCCATTGGTCTTGAAGAACTGTAAGTCTCTCCTCTACAGATATATCAGAGGAGGAAATGGGCTATTCAGTGGAGACACTGAAAGCAGCTTTTCAGCTGTTACAAACTGTTAYAGAGCTACTGAAGTCAGTTTTTATGAGCCAAGGGTCTTCTTGGCACACTTGTGAGCCCACACTTTTGTATTATATTCTTCCTAATGATGCCTTTCCGTCACTCAAGAGCAGTTTTCTAATCTTTGCTTTCATATTTCYTTTTATTATAGTTCTGGTCTAAAATGAAGGATGAACGCTGAAAATGCAAGTTTCATCAGGATGTTGTCCGCAAGTTATTGAGTGATTTGGGCATTTGTAGTATCAAATGTTTCATACTTGTAGCGGGAGAAGTTGGTTTCTTTTCATATGTAGGAAAGTAAAATACCTTTAAAAAGAGCCTGTTCTAAGGCAGGACAAAGACCAAAGACAAATAAGAATGAAAATTAAAATAAAGAAGATAATTCTCTAGTTTCATTTTACTGACAGATCACTCAAACTGGAAAGACTGGCTTTCATTTCCAAGGAGTTGTGATCAAAGACTTTCAGTGCCATTGCAGGTCCTCCAAGAAACAGCTAACCCACAGATTGTTTTCTGAGGCTTTTGGTGTTCAACATTGAATACAGAAGCTGTAAATACAAAGGGTGTGCCAAGCCACATCCTTTCTCTTGGTGTCATTTGGGTATCTTTATGTCAGTAGCCCTCAGGTTGTACTGGCCTCTAGAGAGACTTTCACATTGTCCTGTACTGTTGCAGCAAAGTATATTCTGATCAACAGCCAGCAATCCTCTAATATTCTTTTATATAGTGAAGATGTTTTTTTTGTTCCAGCTGTGGTGCCCAGAAAGGGAGATGTAAATATAACTGTACTATTTGTGTGTTTTCTCCTACACTAGCAGCCTCAGCTGCTTCTGGTAGTTTTCAGTCCCAGACACACAACCAAAATTATGCAACAAGAAATAGCAGAGTTGAGAATGTGCATGGGCAAAAAAATAGAAGTTTAATTTTGTGTCATTATCTTTTGGCTTACTGAGAAGAATTCAAGAACTTAGTCAATCCTCTGATATATATTTTGGGGSTCCTAGCATGCACTATCTGTCACCAAGAATTTTGAAGGGTAACATGAAGCTCTGATTTCTGCTTCAGGGAAAAATGAAAGCGGAATTCACAGCTTGAGGAGGCAAAGGGAAGACTTCACTTATATAAWTTATATATAACTGAATTTCATGATATCATGATGCAGAACGGTGAAATGAGACAGGGTACAGCAGGCAGAGTACAGCTGGCATAGGGAGGGATGTGATATTCAGTGGGTTTATTATATTTACCATATCRCAGTTGAAAACAGGAAAGAGGTATAGGAATCTGCAGCTGGAAGAAGGAGAGAAAAAAATACATAAAAATGTATTTTAAATATCTGTTTTTCTTGGCTCTCCAAGTAAGACAAATATGTAGGTTTCTGCAGCTGGTAGGAGGATGTGCAAAAGGAGGCTGTGGTTGGGTTGCTTTTTTAGGGAAACGTATTTTTAAAATATTCCTGTGGACTGAGAGGCTCTGCCCACACTAGCAAGCCTCAGAGCTGTAAGTTTATCAGCAGTTCTGGTCCACTAGTGGGTGTTGCATTTCATTCTCCGTTTCAGCAGCATTGTTCCCACTGGCTAATCCAACTTTGCTTAGGAAAGAAAAACTTCTTTACTCTGGAGCTGTAGCGGTGATGAATGTACGAAGAGAAAGGATAGCAATTTTGAAAGAAATATTTCAAGGTGTCTTTCCAAAATAAATGAAAGCAAGAGAACTTTTTGCCCAAACAGTTGGCTTTGAATCTTCGTGGCCTACCAGTCAGCAGTGCCATTGCAGCATGGTGCAGAACTGAAAGGTAAAGGGAAAGGAGATGAAAGAAGAGATGAAAAACCCTCTGTCATGACACTAGAGCTGCAAAGTCAAGACACTGTTGGTGAAAATGTTGTACTTACTAATCTGTGTTCAACAGCCAATAGCTTCATTTTCCATCTGCCAGTGGCTGTGTTGTGGTAGCCACAATGATTTCATAAACTATGAAAAGTGATGCTGCTGATACTGCTATGGTAAGAAAAGGCACACAAGATAACTTTTCAGCAAGTTTTTGCACAYACAAAGCAGACCTAATGAAAATTGAAATGAAATGTCGTAAAAACTTTTTTTTTTACTTATAAACACTGTCTTCCTCCATTTCTTTAGATCATTAAATAATGTTACAGCAGCATTTCTAACAGAATGTAGAAGAGAAAGTTCAAAAAATATTTAAGATCCAATTCCAACCACTTTTCTGGAACCCAYGTGTAAATGCAACCAGCCATGTAGAAATACTTGGCACAGCCCTTCAACAGCATTTCTATTTCAGATAAAAAGAGGTTTTAAAAAAATGCCCTACTCTGAGTCTAACAGTATTCCTGATGAAAGCAAATATCAGAACATCAACAGATTTTACATTACTACCACCATCTGAAACTGTGGTCTTACCAAAACCAGTTTTGCATTTGTCATTGTGTAACACAAAGATGACTTTATGTCAAATCCTTAAACTTGGTATTCTTGCCTTCAAATTAAACTGGAGCTGAAAGGTTTCCATGTTGATTTTTTTCTCAAACCCCTCCAATATCTATTGGGTTGTTAAATCTTTCTACCTCCCATGCATACATACCCAGTGTAAGCTCTTTCACCAGGCAAGTTTCCCAGGATTTCACAACTCASTCTCTCAGTTTAAAACCAAACTCATCGCAGCAGTGACATTTAATAGGGCAGAATTATATGCAAACAGATGGAATAAAATGAGCTTATTTTGCTTGAGCCACAAACTGGGTAGTCTCCAGATGTGAGCTGACAAGCTTAGCAAATATCAGTGTTAACAGATTAGTGGTATTTTGCAGCAAAGAGAGAGGAATTAGGGGAAATGGGCTTGGACAGCTGATCCAGTGCTGTGTATCCTTCATTCAATAACTCAGAAAAAGATTGCTTCAGTTCTGACTCTGTTCCTTGGCTTAGATCAAGATTCAGAATATTCAGACACCAACAAAATCTGGAWGTTATGAACAGAGTCTAGACTGCAATTTTCCTATATTTATTATGTTTACATCATCCTGGCATGCCAGGAATTAATTGATTTTAACAAAAGACTTAAGTACAATTGTCTTATTCTTCATAGGGTGCTCTTTGCCCCAGAAGAGATCGGTGGCACTTTGCTGTTGATTCTTGACAGCTGAGACTTTGCCCTTTCTGTTGTAGGGAACCTCCTCGTTTCCTTTGGTTTGCACACTGTAGCACGTTGTGCATCAGTGTGCAGTTTGTGTTGCCGAATCTCTCAGCTAGTGGTATGTGTGCATCAGCTGGAGCATCTCCTCAAATGACCCTTTCAAAATTTGAATTCTGCCTCTAATATATTTATTTATCCTCTCTACCTTTTTTTTTGGTGATTTTTTTTTTTTTTCTTTTTGGGCATCCTGTGCTATCCCTCTGTCAGCTGGCATCAGTGAATCCTTTCATCCTTTCAAAATTTAATACCACTCACGCAAAAAAATAGGGAGGTGTTCATTTTGTAGAGCTGTATTGCTTGTTTCAGTGTATTTGATGGTCTTAATTAAAAATCACACCAGAAAATCTTACTTTCCTATTCTACTACTCTGACCAGGTTTAAAACARTCTTCACAGGCATTGGATGAAAACTGTATAAATCATTTAACTTGTGTGAAGCAAAACTGGAAGGATGTTTTCCTCCTATAGGTTGTTGGTTTGTTTCTTGGGGGAATTTTTGGGTATTCTTTTGATGTCAAAAAAAAGAAAATAAACTGCTTCAGAAAGATGTTACATCACAAATCTGTAAATATGTAAGAATGATAATGTTGAGAGGGAGAGGAGAAACTTAAATGGACTATAATTCCATAGCTGRGAAAGCAGATTTACCAATGCATAGCTCAAAGATGTTAAAATGGGCTCAAAAGTTTATATGGTCATGAATAAGCATTTATAATAAATATTTATCAGTTGATTGAGATTTTATATATTTAGATACATATGTATATTTCTTGGTGTTCTACAGTAACAGGAGATGTCACGCAAATCTAGAACTAGAAATACTAGAAAGGTTGTTTTGAAATTAATCACAGTCTTGGGAAATGAGGTCTTACACGCCAGCTTTTCTTTCACTTGGCAAATGTCCACATTGTTCAACCTGGCCATTTTGTGGAAATGAATCTTCATGAATATACTTCTGAGAATTAATCAGTGTAATCGCTTCTCTGACCTATTTGGCAAAGCTAGGCTTGCTTTAAGTTGCTTTAATTTGCAACCCTCAGTCAGAAGGTTTTTAGGAGTTTTATGTTTAACGCAGATATGAAAAGGCAAATTAGATTGTAAATGATTTCAACATGTGTGCTGCAGCCTACCTGCAGAAGGAAGGATAGCAGGACCAGGTCCCATTTTTGCTGAATTTTGGTCAGGTTTGGGGCAGAATTCTGAAGTCAGGGAAAATCCAMAACTGTGACAGATGGAATCCTCACTGTTGACAAATAGAGCCACACTAAAGACAGGAGAAAGGTAGCATGTCTGTTTTTTTCATCTTGTCCAGGATATGCCAACATACATATTTCTTTGTAATGAAGCGTGTTAGCCTCTGTTGGCATCCTCCTAAAACAAGGGGCACTCGTTACTGAAATGCTGTCACAGGCTCATAATTTTGTAGGCCATGACCTATATTTGGTTTGCTCAAATGCCAAGCTCTGGCACACATAATGAGCAGGCATGCTGCCACACAAACAGATGGCCATCTGTAATGAYGGTGCCAAGAGAGGAGCTTCAATGGCCTGAGCATTATGGAGATATTTCAGGCATTTTTGTTCCCCATAGTTTTCTCACTAAGAGAAAAGGGAGAGGCCTTCTGTTAATTCATACTGGAAATGAGAACAGCTCATCAGATCCAAAATCCTTTTCTCTAGCTCCATTAAGTCCAGTGCTCTGATAAATTCAGATTAAACAAGGGGTAGGGGTATGAACCTGGCACCCTGATATTGAAAGCTCCATTTCCAGAAGCAGGCACTGGGGGATCTCAGTCAGGCACAGCTGGGCAGTTGGGCTGTGATCTAGCATACATTCTTTGCCAGACTCCATGAGAATAAGCAGCTGAGACATGGGAGTTTGAACATCCCACCTGTCTGAACAAGGCCCCTGGAAAAGCAAACGTCTCCCATTTCCCTTGAAAGTGCCCATCTTTCTCTTCAAAAGATACCTTAAGCTTCCTGAAACAAATGCAGTAACTGTACCAGAAACAGGGCTGCCATGCCCTCCCTACTTTTTCTTCCTTTCAYGCCATTGAGCCTCTGCCTTTTCTTCTTTTGTAGGGACCGGATGAGAACATCAGTCAATGTAGTGGGGGATTCTTTTGGTGCTGGCATTGTCTACCACCTTTCCAAGGCAGAACTTGACACCATTGACTCCCATCATAAAGGGCATGAAGACATTGAAATGACCAAGACTCAGTCACTCTATGACGACATGAAAAATCATAGGGAAAACAACTCAAACCAATGTGTTTTTGCAGCTCACAACTCAGTCATGGTAGATGAGTGCAAGGTACCTTTCACATTTATGGATATTGAGACATGTATATAGCACTGCATGCTTTATTTTTTCTTGTTTTTTAACCTGCATGTATTTTTCAAATCGTTCTGCAAATAACAATGTGACAACAAGGTCCATGAACCCCAGACATTTTGAATGTGTTTGAGCAGTTCAAAAGATGGTTTTTTGCACTCTTCTTAAAACTTGTCATTTGATGGGAAAAAATCATGTACTTTGTTTACATATCAAAAGGCAAGATGCAGCGTATTATGGAATATGCCAAGACACAGAGAATATGGCATCACCTTCTATGGACATTTATTTAATTTTCTGTGGCAACAGAGAACTTAATTGCCAACCCAAATGAAGGATGGCTGCAATTCAGATGCAGGTGTTGTCACTTGCTGACTGCCTTCATGATATGCTGTTCACAGGTCGACACGTTGAATGCGCTTTAGCATGAGAATGCTCCTGCACTCACACAGCATGCTTCTGCTTCTCTTCCATCAGCGTTCCTTCCTGAGGCACTAAGGCACAAACACTGTATTCCCTCTGTAATCCTTGCTGTGACTAACATGGAATATTGATACTAATAACAACATCTTGATCAGAGTGAAGTGAGCTTGAGCAACCCTGCCAGTTGAATGAGAGGACAGTTTGGGAGGTTAGTGGTTAAAAGTTCACTAAGAACCCACAGCTAGTATTGGGCAGTTTAAAAGCTTTCGAAAAGAAGGAGAAAAGAAAGTGAARCAAGGTGGAGTTTCTGATTCCTTAGTCTTTTTTTTCTATTTATTAATAGCCCAGTCTGATGCTGTACACTGTCTTTCAGACAGTGGGTTTGCCAAGCAGCCTCCAGGAGCCATTTCTACAAACAGATTCTCTTCCATCTTTCAGTTRCCACAACTGAGCCAGTAGCTAGCCATGAATGATTGCACTGAGTCCATTAGCAGATCACCATTTATATTGTAAATATAAGAACTGTACTATCATTTTCACTTGTCTCTAGCCTGGCTGGAAAWGCTCTTTAGAATGATTATTTTCCCTAATGCTTACTTCTTGATAATGCAGGCCAAACCTAAATTATCAGGGGGAAAAGTAATACTGAATTAAAAAACAAAAAAAAACTTTAAAAAGCTTTCATCTTATCTTTTTTTTTTTCCTGAATCTTCCAACATTTCAAAAAAAAAATTTTAAATCATACATTTTGTTCTGACATGTCTCTCCCCATTCTCTTCTGACCCACTCTCTTTCCATGAGAAAAATAAAAAAAAAAAAGAAAAGAAATGGAGACAGAATACACACAAAATCAAAACTTGTCATTAGTTTATATTTCTCAAAAAAGAAATGGACTCAGGAGATTAAAATTTGAAGAAAAAAGAAACTCTCTGGAAAGAAAGATAGAAATTATGTGCACACACACAAACGCTTTTTGGGTAGCTTCTTTTAGAATTTTTTGAAAACTCTTTTTAAATTAAATAGACAATACTACTTTCGGTGGGTTTACAATTATGTTCATGGAACTGAATACTGACAATTTTATCTGCTCCCAGTCTCTCAGATTTGCACAGAGATMCAAGTCACGTTAGAAAGAAGCAGCCTGTTGATGCAATCAATACTTGCTGCATTTTCTTYTCTCCTTCAGTTTCTCATATAATTTCCCTCATCTGAGGAAATAGTTTGCCTCAAAAACATGGATTAATGGTGCTGTATGTCATCCTAAGCACATCCTTTAATTCAAGTTTGGAACCAAGGATTTATGGGCTAGAAATGTTTGTCCTTTTTAATTGTTTTAGATTTGCTCTGCTTACAGTCTCAGTTTGCACTTTTAAACTCATGAAAAGAGCCAGAATTTATTGGATTGAGCACAATCCAGACAAATCCTGACTTTGAGCAGGTCACTTCTCTTGCCCATGTGTCTGTCTGCAAGCTGCCAAAAGGATGTTTTCTTGTGACCTAATCAATGAGCTATGAATATGTGCTGATATTTGCAAAGTATTTGGATCATGTTGAAGAGGTCTRCAATTCCCAAGTGTTAGACTTGCAAAGGCAACAGAGTGTAGGATATGGGGCTTTGAAACAGCCAAGTCAAATTTGGGAAGACATCTCTTCATCCTGTTTAATGCACTGGTGGGTTGAAAAGCTTACTGCAACTCTGRTCAGGATATGGAAAAGCTAATCTACTAGCATGCCCTTTCTATTYACTTTCTGTAATATATTCTGTGTCCATGTATAACACTAGCAGTTTATRATTTTGCATGGTCAATGTACATAATTAATAAGTAGTTTACCTTTATATGGGGTTAGAATGATTGTTACTGCATGGTATTTTTGTATTTTTTTTATTATCATATTTCACATGACTCTGTGTGATTTTCATTTCTGAATAAGCTGTTAATTCCTGTATTTGCATGTTTTCCCCTTCCAATAATCTAAGAAAAAGCTTGACTTTGTTTCAAAAATCAGTGCATTTTGTCATGTTTCCATGTCCCAATGCTTCCATGCATCCTGTTTATCCAGCATGGGGATTTTCAGCTCTGTCTTTAAGTTTTCATTTGAAGCTGARGATGTTAACTTATAAGGTAAGTTAGGAAAAAGTAAGCCATCCATTTAGAATTAAATCAAAGATTCTCTCACATTATCAAGATCTAGATCACTTTTGTAAAGTTAAAATGGCGTTTTACCTTTTTGATTTTTGATTTTTAAAAGTCATTTGACTGGAGATATCTTTCTTGAAACATGGGTTTATTTATGCTGATCTCTGGAACATGACATCGTGTCTGGTGTTCACTGTGATTTGGTAGATCTCTATAAATCTTCTATCATACTAAAAACCTAAAAATTCCAGCATTATCTTTACAGCACCTGGGTTTTGCTGTACTTCACGTGAGACCAATTTRGCATTACTATGAATTTTTAATTTGACTATAGTCAAAATCTTTCTCTACATTGTTATAGTGGTATGATGAACAATACTTTCACAACATGTCTTTTCTTCCATTTCTTTAAAGGTGGTGTAATTGTAGGTGAGTTTGTATAGATACACATCCRAGATTTTTCTGGCCTTGCATATTTTTCATGTTGTTGCATGAATTATGCAGCTTTGCTTAGGAATTTCACTTGTTTTTCTACATTAAAAAAATAAATAATCTGTTTTTTAAATAATCCAGAGAAATCTACAAGAAATAGAAAAGGGTAGACTCTGAAATACTTATTTTTAAAACACCTGCAATGAGGGCTGAAAAAATGTGGAACATTTTTCTACTACTGATGTTTTCTAGTCATTATAATAAATGAACAGGAGTCTCACTATTTGGGAGTGTTGTAAATTCTGAATAAATACATTTACTTTTAAGTGACAGTGTATGTAATTCCTGTAAATATCATGATCTTCCATATAAAGCTCACTACTTTTCTTGTCAAAGTGCCTTGGCCTTTAAGTCGTTTGTTGATGATAATTACTTGCAGGTAACACTGGCAACCAATGGCAAATCTGCAGACTTCAATGTGGTTGAAGAAGAGCCCTGGAAACGTGAAAACTAACTGAAGAGATTCCTAGTTGCATCCTTAATAAGTCCTGAAGCTCTCTTCTGGCAGAAGATATCATGATTAAAGAAGATTTCTCTTTTTTTTTTTTTTTTTTTTTTTTTTTTTTTTTTTTTTTACATCTACAGTCTCTGCCTAATTTTGTAACTGAAACTTAGCAAAGATCTCATCAAGTCAGTGTAATGTCTTTGCCAATCAATGATCCATAGCCATCTGTCTCCCTTGTGTCACTGTTTGGATGATGCACCTGGAGAATGCTCCATGCAGTGCAATGTGCTCTCACCCACTCCCCCTTTCATTCAAGACACAGAGAATGTAAATGCTGCAAAATGGGAAGATCAAAGTGCCAGTACAGTTCACTACAGGGACTCAGGGTCACAGATACAAGAGAAACATAACACCATGTAAGCCTTCAAGTGTTTTGGTGACTCTTGTGGCATACCTGATCTGCTTATCACTGTATGGCTAAGAGACCGTTTGGAAACATCCATAAAGATTTCTACTTGTTTTGATAATAACAAGCACTGTATTTTTGTGCCTAGTTGTACTTTAGACTGACCTTACATCCAGGGGCAAGATTAATGCATAGGAGTCAATAAATTATCCTACAGTTTTTTTAGATCAGTAWAACTAATTCTTGTCACCAAGAGAAGACATTAGATTTGTATGTGCATGTGGTGTGTTTTTATCAGATRTCCCAGGGCAGATCCAGCCTTTATTTTATGCTGGGGCTGTGCTGCTCTGTGACCACAGTGCTCCATACAATACAAAGCAGTGTAATTACAGGGATGGTAGTTCCTTCACTAAATCTATGTCCAATGTGCAAAATACRGAAAACCATTGACTCAGTTATGCCATTTTTATTCAAAGTAGGTAGTACCTACTATTCACCCTGCTCCACTGATGTCAGAGGGATTTCTCACGTGGATGGGATACTCGAGTAAGGTACTACTAAATTGATTATGGATGTYATGGYTGACTACTTGRTAATGAGCTGCAAACAAATTCTGAATCCATCACTCTTACAGAATTTTTGAATGTGATCATCAGTAGCATTTGCTATARAGTGAAAGCCATCTTTCAAGTATGTCATGTTTCAGAGAGTGGCTAAATCCTGAATTCATTGCTAAACCAAATTCCATATAAGCTTAAGAGAATTTGTGCAGGGTTAGGACTGAATGAAGCTGAAAACAGAATTTCAGGATTTAGGCCACTACATTGAATTTAAATCTCTGTCTCTTTTGCAGTGTAGTAAGTATAGAAAACTCCCTAATGTCTGAGAAATGTTTCTTYGAGCACATGTCATCTGAATTAAATAGACAGTGTTTGGTCAACATACTATATCTGACTCATCCTGTCAGAAGAAATTGCAGTGAGAATTACCACCTTGTGAAAAAAATTTAAAGGTGCTTGTTAATACTTAGCAATGTTAAGATATTGGTGAATGCCATTATATTGTTAGCAATGTTCCATAGCGAAGCTGAGCCACATAGTCATGGAAAGTTCTACTCATAGAACAAGCTTTGTGCAATTTTGGGGGAAGCTCTSAGAAATTTTCAGAATAAATCAGAATATAAGCATATGGTGAACTTAAAAATGGCAAGAAACAGAGTTCAAACATTTATGGAAATTGGTCGTTCAGTGCTCAGACCTGTCATGGTTTTAAACAGGAATAATGTGTTTAACTGTAGAGTGTTATTTGGCTCTGTAGAAGCTATTAAAGTAAAAATATAATCTGCTTTTGTTCATCTGCATTCATATAAATATCTCTGAAACTGCACACAGACCCGAGCCAGCAAGGCTACTTGCATGATCAGTGATGTGCAAAATCAAGTCCCTTGTCAGAGTATTCCTCATTTAAGCATTTATTGTGGAATATCTTTCTTACCACTGTATTTTTGTCATCACTTGAATGCCGTGGCCAAGCAAATCCTGAGCAAAATGGCCTATATAATTTAACAAACATTGAACCACTGTGAATTCTGTAGGCCTCTAACATATAATAGAGGGGGAGGACCTTTCCAAAGGCCTCCTGAAGTATCTTAAAGTTTTTTGGGTTGTTTTGTTTTGTTTTGTTTGGGTTTGGTGTTTTATTTGGCAAGGCGGGGGGGAGTTGGGAGTTTTTTAGGGTTTTTTTGTGAAGGATGGAATTGTAGGTTATTCAGAGAAATGGCAGGCAGGTTGTATTCTCTTTTCTTCAGTCATTGCTATTAGCATATCCAGAGTTAACCTCTATCTAGCTATTGCTTCCCAAGTAGCATTCGCTGTGTTAAACGCCAGAAATGTGCCTGGGATGGTGTGTGGGTACTGCAAAAACTTCCCTACTCTGAGGGTGCTGGGTCTCATCAAGTGAAATTTGCTGTCACTTGAGTGGTAGYTATACCCAGGAATAACACCCAGTGTTTACCCCGATTTATATCCAGCATTTTTGAGCTGTTTTACTGCACAGCTCACTCCATTACTTGAAGATTTTTCATCGTCTTCAGCACAGCAGTTTTTTAGGAGCAGCCACACTGATGGCTTGCATCAAAAGTAGCATGAGAAAACTGGTCCATATTCTGTTAGCTGTCATTTGCAACCATTTAGCAGTTGGAAACAAACAGGAATGTCAGCRACATGTGACTAGGCAACTCCACAAAATTACATATTGAGAAACACTTAGAATATKCTTACAGTTATCCACTTGGGACATCATGTCCTTTGAAGAGTGCTYCTTTGGATGGAGACTAGGGAAGGAAGGAATGCAGTGCTAGAGAAACCCCACCCACATATGGGAGAATAAATTTGGATCTTTTGATAGGATTAGAATAGCAGACTGTGATTTTAAAGTGGTAATTCTGTAGATAATAACTCAGGGATTTTTCAAAATGTAATTATGATGGTATTTCTCTATTTTATTGTGGATGTGGGAGAAGGAGAAATATTGGGTTTCATATACTCCTCTGCTTGTAGCCTGACTGAATATTTAATATAGTGTTACTCCAGTGCAGCACTGTATTAAATCATCAAAAAGCTTTCCATTTCTGTGGGAAAATGTAACTCACTCTTGGCTTTCATTTCTCGATTTGCTCATTCCACATGAGGCTGGGTTGCTRCTTAACTAAATAAACAGAAAATAACCCAGGGAATGGCCACTTCAGCTAATCCAAGGTCCACGTTTCAGCAGGCAGTGCTGGTAACTGGCCAGCTTCCTTTTACTTTCACTAGGAGTGTGGATGCATTAATTTGCATCTGACAAATTTTTTGTATCTGTTCACAGTGCTGGGGTGGCAAAGATAAAGAAAAAGCTCAGTTAAAAGTCATTTGTTTTTTGTGTAGTTCATATTAACATTGCTTTTAAAATTCATCTCATTTGCTGCTCTGACAGTTCCCCCCACCTTTGTGATATCCTTGGGCCTTTGGATGGCTGGCATCAACTGGCACACRGAAGAGTCTAGACCAGGCAAAGACTCAGTTCATTGCATGCTAAATGATCTATATGCTTATGCATTTGCTTGATGCATTTGCTGCTGAAGCTGGGTCAGCATTCTCATAGTGTCTGTTCACKGAAAGTAAAGCACTCTGTATGTTCAGACTGCAGGAGAGGTGGAGCACTTTGCCTCTTAAATTGTTTCTTCATTGCTTTCCTTGGAAGACAAAGGCTGCGCCAGCTTTTTAAGAAATGTGTGTGGGTCTTACACACAAAGATTCTTCAGATATGTGGGGCAAAGACCACTTGATCCATATTAGGAGATGTGCTCTTTCCATTTGAATTGGTGAGAAACAGYATTTCTTTGGAAAACAGTTTGCAGTAGTAGAAACTGTGCCTGCAGTGCTTTGACTACATGAAACCCCCACTGAAATCTGTGGGAGTTACAGTCTTGCAGGAAAAGATTCAAGTCCCTTCCTGTCTCTGTTAAGTTACAAGATATTTCACAATCACATCCTAGGGAATAGTCTTTGTCTGCTATTCATAATGAAGCTGATTCTCACATCCAAAAGATTTCTGCCAAGGTACTYCTTTAATATTTAATTGTTTCTGTGYTAYAAGTCCAGCACTGAATTTAAAACTCAGTGCAAAAATAAGAAACACTCTCATTRCAGATTTTTCCCATGTTWTCTCTGAGATACAGCTGATCTCCATTTCTTTCTCAAAACACATGGAATTCCAGACTTTATGCCATCTTTAAAAGTAGGAGTAATATAGATTTCTAATTTGTTTTCCGTCACTCCCAGGGTCATTAATTTTCCGGCAGTAGACTCTCAGAAGAGTAGACTGTTCATCTTAGAAGCTGTAGCATTACTATGTGAATAAATTAATTCTGGTGGCTGCCTGGATTTTCTTTGCTTCTTGCCTTCACTTGTGTTATTGCAGCCTTGTAGTAGCAGCACAGCAGCAGTCGCACAAATCCCCCTAACTGTAGGTAGTATTAAACATCTCCTCTGACATTCACTTCTCTATTTATCTTTAAAAAGACTCTGAGCTTTAGTACCAGGCTCAGAAGAATCCTTTTGTGGAGATGTAAAGGTATAACTGTTTCTCATTTCTCTAAGTTCCATTCAGCTCTTTTTATTGCTGCATTTGAATTAATTTACAGAAGGATAAATAAGGGCACTTTATAAAAATGTACTGTAATATTATCTGTTATGAGCCTGAAGACTATCTTGATTTTATTACTGTGACTTTTTAGGCCACAATTAAGATTTTTTTCATAATWGCCATTATGATATGTGTATAGTCCACTGGGACAGTTTGCCTCAGCTATAATTCACCATTTAAGACTATGTAGAAGSTCTTGTTCCCGGCAGAAAGCATTTTTTGAAAGATGAGTTATTTTCTGTTCTCCAATAATATTGGTGACTTTGAAGGGAAAATATTTACCCAATTTCCTTTGTCTAAAGAATGATATAGAGAGTGTAGTTTCAAGTACTAAAAAAACAAAGGATTTACAATAGTGAAATGTCAAAGAAGGCAGTCCATCTGTAAATGGATTGTTCAGCTTTGCCACGCTGTTCTTGAAAACATCTTCTTGCTCATGAAGTTCTTGAAACAATTTATTTAGTACATATTCCTTCCAAAGCCATCGATCTTTCTTCTCACGTGGGCACCAAGGTTGTATCTCCCCCCAGACAACGCACAGACTGTGCAGTTCTGCACACTTTTAGCAGGACTCCTGGAAGAGTCCCCAGGAGCAGTGCCTGGGTGCTGGCTCTGCAATGGGTGCCTCTGTCATTTTTCCCTCCTGGTCATAGTTTATGTTCGATGGAAATCCGCTGCTAYGAATGAGTCAAAGCGCTGCTGATGCCCAGGTGCTGGAAATATTTTTACTTCTCTTTTGAGTGGTCCTCCACAAGGTTCTGAGGAACTGTCCCTCACATGTGCCCACCATCCCAGAGACATCTTCCCCTGTTCAGGGAAAGTCCAGTAACTCCCCACTATCAGCTTGATTCAAATCTGACATAAAGTSGTTGTGCAGTTGCAACTATGAATCTTACAAAAAAAAGCTAGGTTCCAAAAACTGGAAAAGCCTAGAGCACATGACTGAGSCACGGAGTAGGTCTCTGCTAGTCCAGGACGGAAATAAGCAACAGTTTAATGCAAGATTTGGGGAGACAAGAAGACTTGTGAGGTTTCTCGCTTCATCCAACATTTAATCCCCTTTTATTTCTAACTCCATTCTGCTGCAGAGCTGATGCTGATCAATGCTAGAGCATCCACTCTTACTCTTGTACTCMACATTCAGGAGTCCTGCAGCTGTTACTAATGATGCTCTGTGGCACAAACCATTGCAYGAAGGGAAGCTGTCATAGGCAGCATCACAACCTGGATTGTCTYGTACCTGTATATTGCTTTGTACATAAGTAGAGTAGTCTGCTGGAATTTTTGTATCCCTCTTTTCCATTCTTTTTTCTACAGTTTTTCAAAGACTGTATGCAAACCGTGCTTGCATATCGATTTTGCAGTCAGTATGGTAGATTATAGCMTTTCCATTTTGGTGTTTTGTATCGAGTTGCAAGTTCTTGTGTACTACAGGTTGTCCTTCCTACTTAAAGACAATTGCATATGCTTCCATCCTATATATCCTGCTCCTTTCTTAAATATATCTTATTTCCTATGATCTGGTATGAACTCTTGCTTGTAGAATGCGTCAAAAAAAGCTGAATATGTATTTATAGTGTTAAATATTGTATGCTCAAAACTGATTTAGTTAAGAATAATACAGGTTTTAGGGGTTTATACTTGTTCTCTGGAAACTACAGTGTAGACTGAATAAAATTACCTAGTATCTGTAATTTACAGACACACAAATATTTTCTTAGAATGTTTTCTATGTGATCATATAAGGTAGGAAAATAATCCTTTACAGGTGATTTATACCTTAGAACAAAAACCAGTTTTCTTGTGACATTTAGGATCAATGAAATATTTTTGTGTTATGTTTAGTGATGAATTATAGACAAAGCACAAAATGCAAGAAGCAAATAGGAATTTCAAGATGTCCTTTAATGCTGCAGTTCATCATGGAACAATATTCTAATAATGTGAGCAATCTTCTAGATTGACTGTCTTGGGCAATCGTCCCTCAATTTTATAATTTTTCCTGATGTTACCTTTGCCAAATCCTGCAGTTCTTTCTTAGGACCTGTTAATGTATAATTGACTGGTTCAGAATGCAGTTTATAGAAAATGAGATCTAGGTAGGCAAAAATCATGTTGTCAGGTACCCCATCCATCTTGCTACAATACACACACAAGTGTGTGTGAGTTCAGCCTGTGGAAAAAGTTCAGGATTTTGCCACCTAATTTTGCCTTCTCGAAAAAGGACCAATAGAACCACCACCATGGGACCAATGTAATCGGGTAGCATCCATACAAATACCTCCTGTTTTCTTACATATTTTRAAGAGAATAACCACTATATTTTTGGACCCAAATACAGTTACTTCTCATTTTGGTCATATCTTCCCATTAGGCAAATACCTGTTGGCATTAAGGCCTTGGCTATTATAACTCCAACTTAATCAATAAGGAACTATTTTTAGAGGATTAAAAATAAATTTGTACAAATGTTCATAACAACTATATAACAACAACAAAAAATCTACTATGGTCTACTAGCTCTTTGACTGTAATTCAAGACAAAGAAAACATTGAATAGCAAGGACTGCTGTCCCAGTGTGACTGATACTGGGTATCTCTTCAGCTATTCAGAAATATGTGGGGCCATGTAATTCTGCTGAGGTTTTGGAGCTTAAGTTTCTAGTAGATATATATGTAGGAAGTGTGTTGATATACCCTTGTATTTTAATCTATATTGTATTTTAAATCAGATGTAACAGGTATTAACTTAATAGGAATCACAGATAGAATAGTGCTGAGTTACTAATAGCTGTAAAACCTTATTGATACCAGTTTTGACATTTTGTTGAAGCATGATGTCCAGTGCCTCTCTGCACTTAGTGTAGATAACGTAGCTATCAAYACGTAATTTCAGTGAAATGGTGTATACAGTATGTGTAGCTGTGCTTTAAATTAATTTAATTGGTTTCTGTGTGTTGAGCCATAGTAGAAAATTAGACTGTGTTTTCCTTTCTGTTTTTCATTTGTGTCTGGTTTGTTTCTTCTTGACCGTTCAACTGATCAAGTTCCACAGCTTAGTAGCTACTTTATCTGTCTCTTATGGAGTACCCAGTTTTAATAACATTCAGGATCATGTATGCAGCCAGCTCATTGTAAATACGTTAATTTTAGTTTTCAACTATCTAACCCGTACAGTGTGTGTTAGAAGTTGCATGTGTGTAGTTCCCTGGCAGTGAGTGAAAGTGATCCCAGCACAGATTTACTGCCTGGTGAATACACTTGTTATGACATACAGAATTAATGTTCTCCTGAAATGATAAGTTCCTGTTTTATTTTCTTCTTGTTTGCTTGACTCTTATCACCAGAAGCTTARTAAGTCACCGTTTGAATTGGCACACTGAATGAGGGGAAATCCATCTAACTGCATTCCTGTTGGATGCCTTGGCTGCTTTGACTCTGTGCATCATTCAGCCCTGAGTCGCGTCACGGCAYCACAGGAGCCCTCTGAGTCACTTCCAGTTACTCCTTGACCACAGATGCCAGGAAAGCAGTGCAGTCCCATGGCTGGGACCGGGCAAGCCTGCAGGCAGCAAGGAGCTGCCARTTCTCTCCAGAGTGCCTGAGAAGTCCGAGCAGGAATCTCTGTTTCATCCTTTTGGCAGGAATAGTCTTTGAGAAAGATGAATACACTCACGGGCAAAGGGGCATTGTTTCTTTCATTGTTAAAAAGGGATAATAACATTTACTGGAAAATAAATACAAAATTAATTGCTTCCAAAGCTACTGTGGTTGTTGTAAAGGCCTGTTATTTACAAAAATATGTCTGATCATAAAAAAGACATGAACCATGTCATCAATGGCAAAAATCTTCTGAAATCAGAACTACAGTTCAGATCTCTGAGAAAATAAAACCTTGCAGCAAGAAGAAGCTGATTCATTCCTAAACACTCAGGACCTGGATCTTATAAATAGTCATCCCCTGTAGGGAGAAAGAAATAAAAATCAGGCCCCAAAGCACAGAAACTATCCCGCTTGGTGAGTCCCATTACGATGCTTCAGGATGAATTGCACGCTGGAGTGCTCTGTSCTGCCTACTCATCTTCCCTTGCCCTTTCTTTAAGGTGACCAGGCATGGACTGGAATGTTTTGTGATGTTCTGTTGTAAAAAGGCTAAAAGGAAGAGGGATGCGGTTGGTCTTTACACTCAAAAAGTTTCACAGATTTTGAAATGACATAATACTGTACAGTATCTATAGCACAGTTTGTTTAGAAATTAATTGATGCAGATGATAAAATTTCTCCCAACTCTGGGCTCTGTTCTTGTATATTGTAGTTGGAATGCCTTGTAGACTGATTCTATTTTTGTAGTTCAGGTCCTTCCCTCTTTACAAGGATTGTTAGTCATTTGCTTTTAATGCTTTCTTACAGAGTGAACTGATTTCTGTAACTTTCATGTATAAAACAAACTAGACATTCTTTCTATACTGGAAAAAATAGTCATGAATATAATATTTCACTAAGTGTTGTACCTCTTATGTACATATCATCAATAAACGTTGATTCATAATTTTCATGGCTTACATCTGTRAGTTTTCATTTCAGCCTGGGCTCAGTTTGGGAATGCTTTGTGTAGGAGTTTAGATAAAGCAGTCTGATGTGAGTGGCTGCCTGTTCTAAAAATTCATGCAGGGTAGAGGATGGACCTGACTTTGCCAAAGGGTTAGAAATCTCACCCGTCACTTTATCCTCCAAATATTCCAGGATGCCGGCTGCAAATGAGCTCATTTCCCACAAAGACCAGGATGCACTAACTACGGTTCTTGGCAATGAAGCCTAGAAAAGTGAAAAGAGATGTTAGAAGAGTAGGAGGATACAAATCAATGGTTGCAGTTGCTTTAGAAACCTACTTCCCTCCCCTGGCTGCTAAAAAATAAATCTTTTATTCATAGCCTTTCTAAAAAAAAAATAAACAAAGCCTGTAGCGGAACCTCTGGAGTTCTTTATAAAGAAATCAACAGTATTTAACACATAAATTAAGAGATCTCATGGCGTGAGCCATGGCCCTGTGGAGTGGCAGTTGCCAAGTACAGAGAGAGAGCTCCAACGTTTATGCATGCTCGGAATAGCAGGCGCGACGGAAATAGCTCAGCTACCGGTGTGTGATAAAGGCACCACCGAAACCTCGGCTGTTACGGCTAAMAGTGTGCACAACCCTGGGCTTATTTCTTCTTAATCATCCACTTGAGAAATTTCCAAAGAAATCCAGGCACGGCAGGAAGTGGCTTTGGCAGTGCCTCAAGCTGGCAGCCTGCCCTCTGAGTCAGTAACGAACTCAGACCTGRTGTGCTAGGAGGATCTTTGGGCAAAAAGCAAATCTGAGGCCCCAGCTATCTGCTGCTGTTTTGATACCAGGGACAAAAATATCCTGATCTGGTCTCATCAGCAAGCATTGTTAGTAAATGCATTCTGCTAACATAAAGTTCCTTGCTGGAGTTTGTTCAGGAWGCCCATACCTCACATACCTCATGTGCACTGTGTACATTCAAATTCCTTCCATAAAAGGTGTCTGTTCTTCTGCTAGGCACCATCATACAAGTTCAAAATAAAAGGCTTGACACTGACCTATGTATGTTGTGTTTTTCAAAGCAAAATAACCTAAAATACCAACCCATGCAGGAACCAGTACTGCAATTATATGAAGCTGACCCTTCTGAAAATACACACCCAAAAGGCTGATTCTCTAAGCCTTTGCAAGCMCCTTGTGCACCCCTTTTCTCCATGTCCATAGCCTTAGAGAAAARGATTATTTCAGGACTGTCTTTTTGTCTGGAATGTGTCCCTCTCTACAGGAAAGAATCTGCTGAAAGGGGTTATAAAAGCCAGTGAGTCATGACTCRTGGACCCATATTAAGAGATATTTCTGTATGTCCTCTCAGGCWTGAAAGAAAAACTGAGATAATACTTCAGGGTTGTTAAATTTGAAATAATCTTCTCCTTTGTCTTAGATAGTACATGTAAACAGGACAAGGTTATGAAAGAAACAGGTGGCCCCAATGTGCTTTATGAGGAAAACAGCCTTAAAAATTACACTCAGTTGGGCTGGAAGGGGTTATTTGCAGCAAGAAGGTACAAATACCCCAGCAGGCCTTAGTGCCRTTTGTTTCCAAAGCTGTGCAGGCACCCAGAGCTGAGGCAGCTTCCTGGGCTGGGCAGGTGCCTGCTGTCTCACAAGTGCTGTCTCACTTGTACAGCATGCAGTGAAGGCAGGAAGGAGAAGAAATTGCATGCAAGATAAGGTCTTGTGGTCATGGTGGCTCTGGCAGGCAGATTCTGTGGCGATAAGCAAGATGTGTCTGTGCAGAGAGATAAATGACAAAACTGGCTCCTGCCCACCAGAACTGCAGGGACAAGGTCTGGAGGAGCAAGGCCTCACTCTTTGGTGATTCTGGGGTACAGGGATGAGTAGGAAAGCAACATAGGGTCTGTTTTACATGTGTTGTGCTCTTCATTCTCACTTGTGACTGAACTAAAAATGTTTGCTTTTCATGTAGTCACTGAGACTGACCCATCTCCTTTTGGCTGTTTTCTTACCGGGGTGTCTAAAGAAGCTCCATGGATTGCTCTTCTGTGATCCCTGGACTCCACCTGGAAATGCTGCTGTGCAGATGTGCAAGTGAGAAAACACATCTGACTCTCAATGCCATGAAGCAACAAGAAGAGGGACCAAACTGGAAAATGCACTCAAAATTCTTTCCACGGTTTCCCCTCGGTTACTGTATTATCTAAATTGTCAGGATCRTATCAGCTTTGTTTCTAAACCTGGTTACTCCCATTTTTGACCAGCCTGTWAACAATAGGCAGACTTTATACCTCTCCTCTTCATGGGCAGGCAGGAACTCAACATTCTTGAACAAAGGGTAAGTTTGTTAATCTTTAAGTCACCGGCTGAACAAACAAGCATCCTTACCGAGAGTTCRTTTCAGACTTTCACTTGATTAATGAAGGAAAGATTAACTAGGAAGTAAACCACAAAAGAACTGCATGGAAATGCCCAAGAACTATAAGGCTAACTCCCTTAGTGAATCTGAAGACTTACTGCTGCAAAACAAAACGTGCTGAATTAAGCTGAATTGAATGATTGTGAAGCAGTTTTACAGCATAAACCCCCTGTACTTGCACACTAGGATACAGACAGACAGGCAACGCTTGAACAAAGCCAAAATAGGGAATTATGTGTGGATCCAGAACAGACAAGGAGCCCAACATTTGCTCTGAGGTTTGTATCACTGATGGCTGTAGTCCACGGCACGTGCAGGAAAACTCTTCTTGCCTTTGGTGTGCTGCTGTCAGCTGAGATCGCTGTGTTTTGTGTAGGGGGCTCAGCTGTGATGGATTCAGCTTAGACAAAATCAGCTGCAGAAAACTCTCCCTGAGCTAGCTCAGGTAAATGCTGCTGGCCATCTGCAGCAGCAGCCCTGAACAGCATGATTGCTTTTTAAAAAATGTTGATAATAAGTGGTGAATATAAACTCAGACTTTAACTCCCATCATGGGCAAAAACAGTTTATTGCTGTTTGTTACCAGAAAAATGGAAGGGTGGAGTATCAATTCATGCAAAGGAAAATGTCCCTGAAAATGATCAGAGGGGGTTTTTTAGATTAATTTAGGGAAAAAGAAGCCTTCTGTCATGCCAGAAGCTAGATTATGTWCACCAATGACTACAGGTAAATTTAGAATTAAAGCTAAAACTCAGCTGTGCAACACCATTTATACACTTCCAAGTGGGACTGGCAATATGGGYGTTAAAACTGGCTCCACCCTAACATGACTGCCCACAGCAAGGCTTTCAGATGCAGTTTCAGGTACAAAACTCAGAGCCTCCAGGGAAGTGGAAAATGCCTTTTTGCACCCTCCTCTGCCCCAGGTTGCTCTGGGAGTTACAAGGACTGCAGGACAAACTCAGCAGACCTAAAAGTTGTTGGATATACAGTCTCCAGTGCCTATGAACCATATGCTGATTTACCACTGCCAGCCTATGTGCCCCAAATCTCAGCTGGGCCTCAGCTTCAGCACCASAAGGAAGCTGCTGTTGACCTAAATTCTAAGTTAAATGGGTGTTTGAGTGAGAYTTTTCCTTAATTTTCTAAGAAATGCTGGAGGTTTTTCTGATAAATGCACTTAAATTCATGACATCTTAGACTCGAACATTTGTATTTTGTGGTAAATTTGCACACTTTTTTTTTTTCCAGTGAGAAATAAATTACTTTAAAAAAAWTCTTTTTAATACAAAGGGAAAGCTATACTTGGTATTAGACATGGAGACTCTTCCCCCACACCCAAAGGAAAAAAGAAGAAATAAAGTTTTGCAAGGTTATATCTTTTGCCTGGAATATTAAAACTAGCTGAAACTATGTCTGTTTCTGAGAAAAAAAAAAGTATTAATTTTGACAGTCCCTTAGTGGACTTGTTTTGGTGCAAAACTCCATATTTTTTCATTTCTTTTTTAAAGAAAAACTAAAGACATTCACATCAGTGTTCARTGCACAGTTTTATACGGCAGAGAATGGGTTACAGATGGGTTTCAGGACCCCCATTTATTCATCCAAAACCCTTTTGCCTGYAGAGTTGGAAGTTTYAATAAAAAGCSTGAGASTCCTTGAAGGTGTCACTCAGACAARACCTTTCWGTTGCTTGCTGGAACCATCCAGACAGAATTGCAGGGTTGTGTTTAAAACACATTCAAAGCTTTCACTGCCTCTRCTTTACCTGCACTTTAACAATAATCACCTCTCTTCAGGTCAGAGGAGCTTCTTTGATGGTGGATTCRCTTCTTCAGTTTTAGCTTTTCAAAAACCCCTGTGCAGCAGCTCATGTGACCTACGTGAAGATCTGTATCAGTTTTGCACTTTGAAAACAGGAAGGTAAGCAAGAAGCGAAATTGTCMTGTCCCACTGTAAAAGGAGCCAGGGAGAATTCTTTTTGATAAATTTCTTGGATGAAAATGAAGCGCAAAAGCAGCAAATATTATATCTGAGAACKGCTCMTKGATAAAGAATGRATATGCTTCCAACCAGAGTGGGATAGAAAAGAGAGCAGARACRGGAAAAGAGAGACTGAGAGAGCAACTGCTTTTATGTGCTAAGGMTACTCCCACAGCCCGATTTYCAGGCATTTTTTYCCAGGCATCCTTAACACCTGGCACATGTTAGGGCTTTTCAGCACGTGTACAACTCCTGTAGTAATTTTTCACCTCATGCGYAGCATTTGTTGAGGCATAAATAAAAATCAAATTGGTTCCTCTCAGAAATATTTTTGAAATCGTGCCTTTACTAACCTTACTCGAAATGGGTGAGAAAGAGAAGACAAGAAGTGCAGTTTCTGTGCTGTACAAAAGTYACTCATTTTGGCTAAATTTGTCTCTCACTGCTCATTGTCACAGCTGCTTGCCCCCAGCATGGCAGTGKTGGTGCCACATGCAGCATGGCATGGCAATAATGAGCAATGAGCTACCAGGGGAAAATTCAGTTTGCAAATGAGGTGGTGAATGTCGAGGATGAGTCGGAGGTGGGGGAGGTTCCYAGGAAAAGGTTCTCTTTTCCTTCTCAGAGTTGTGAAACCTTCGAGTGCTGGAGTCCTGGGGGTATTGAAGGTACTTTCCCAGTAGCAGAGAAATTTCACTCTCCCTTTACACCCTTTCCCAGAAATTGTGTTCTCCCTCCATCCCTAATCCCCCGGAGCTCCACCCCTAAAACACCTTTGCACAATTCTTCCCACCCTCAAGGAACTGGAATTTTGTCACCCGCTCCCACACAACTGGAACCACACCCCAAGGAGCAGCCCTTTCCCTGCTGCCTTTTGTCCTTTTCCCCTCCACAGAGCAGAACCAGTGAGAACCTGTGGTTACCAAAAGGGCTGGTGTTTRACTAATCAGAGACTCAGAGGAGTCAGACCCTTGAATTGTTTAATAAAGAACTAAGAAATAATTATTGTCTAATGGCCTAATATAGCTTAAAATAAACCAATTAACTGCTGACTTTAAAAATACCCTGGTGTCTGTGTATGCTGAAGCAGAACACACTTGACAGAGCATTTATTTCCTTCATCTACAGAAACAATAATTAGGACCAGCTCTAACCAGAATCATATGTGYTAAAGAGACACTTGGCAATTGTCTCCTAAAAATATTCCAGGCAATATGCTTTAAACTAATTAGTGTAGAGGCTGCTATTGTTGACAAGGGATACACAAAAACCATCCCAAACATCCCTATCATGTGAAAAACTGCAAAACTACAATTTTGGAACTGGTGTTATGGGAAGGGTTTAACATCCACACAGGTAGACATGACAGCCACACATCCTTTCTCTGCTTTAATCAAACWTTCCTTTTCAGATCTTCAAGAAAATACAGATTAAACAGTCAGCTTGCATTGCTTCATGAAAATATTACTTTCTCACAAAACATACAATCATCTTCCTCTTGAATATGCTTGCTGCTTTAGGCAGTATCTCCACTGATCTGCATCACATTTATTTGAAATTTTCCAAGACAAAGGAATAGCACAAGCTGATCGCAGGGTCTGATCTCCTTAGCATCTTTAGGAGAGCTCCTCATTCTTCCAGGGCACCAAGCACAGMCCAGGACACAGTTTGCCTGTCAGCACCCTGCAGGAAGGGCTGGACCTTGCTGGGTGCTGAGCTCTCCAAATGCTGTGGGTTCAGTGAGCCAGGAATGCTTGTCGAGATCTCACGGGGCTGATCTCAAATTGAACCGAGTTGTTGTCTCCTTCTGGGGGAAAGCTGAGTTCAGCACCAACCCTCAGAACATCTGTGGAGCCCACGGGGGGCTGGCAGAGCAGACAAGGTCACACAGCATTCACCTCAGCCTGGCTTGGAATTCTCAAGCAGAAAAAAATGATCACAGCACTCAACACAACTATCCTGCTGGACACTTCTCTCCCACTAATTTCTGGTCTTACATTTTATCCTCAGAGTGGAATCAGGTTTATTTTGGAAGCTTATTTTAAAGTCCGATGTGTTTTTAGCAATACTATTTCTAGTTACAATTTAGAGATGAGATTTTCTTTCATTCTGATTAATCTGTTAAATAAATATGCAAATATATCAAGTGCTCTATATAAAAATACATACACACAACAAATAACCCCTCATAATAAAAGCAAGATTAATAAAAAATATGTACTATATTACACATATGAAATGGCCATCTAGTCTTGAAACTATAATGAAACAATTACACAAGGCACAGGACATACTCTAAAAAGAATCAGCATATATAAAATAATGGCATTGACTCTTGAGCATCTCCCATTTAAAAATATATAAAGAACCCAAACAGTGTTGTCTGTGCTTTTATAGCTACTCAATATAAGATAAATTAGGAAGAAATTTGTGCATTTCTTCATTCAACATCTGAATAGGGAGATGAATAACCTGCGACAGATTTTTCATTTTTTTAAAAAGAGAAATTTAGCTTCCAAGACTATGAAATAAGTCTTTTTTGCTGAAACCTATACTCAGATAGGATTTAAAGAGAGGARTAATTATTATCCTGGATCTCCATACTTAGTGGAATGAGTACCTACCATCAGTTTAAACACAGCCTTCAACAGTTCATTTTGATTTATAATGAGAAATAGAAAAACTTGCTTAAAAACATCAAACAAAAATCAATGCACTGTTCGTAGATGAAATATCTGACCTACATAAAGTCAGACAACATCCTATGTGTCTTTTRAGACATCACCTTGTCTTGGACTTTGTGCCCAGGTGTAAATTGCCCTGAGGAGATCTGCCAGCAGATTCCAGGGCACTTGAGCATTTCCATGAAGCACATGGGGAACTGCTGGAGGGCTGTGACTCACAAATATAATCAACTGTCCTGTGCTTTATGTTCCAGTGAAGATCAGTTCTAGCTAAAGTCAGGATCTAGCCAGCTGAATACTCATCCTCCAGACTGCTTCAGATGGAGAACACAAACTAACACACTTTAGCAGAGCAGTTTCAAAGACAGGGGCTGTGGTCAGGGAACAGAACCCTTGAATAACCTGCTACAGACCATCCACACCCCACAGCTGACACAGACCAAGGCTTTTCCTTGCATTTCCTGGGGGCAGTCCAATTAGAAGTTATCATTCTCCCTCCATTCCAACACRCTTTCTTAAAAATGGCACAGACCACTGGTAATAAGTAATTCTTTTCCTGACAATTCATATCAATATAATGCACAGCATCATAGCTTAGTACAAATACTTTACRTAAACAAACAGACACGAAAGGACATAACAAAAGCATGTAACAATGCAGTGCAGCTACTCTACTATTTTACAWGGCTGGGAGAGTTTCCTTGCATTTGCTTTGATCTTTTCTGCAGATTTGAGCTTCAGGTACCAACAAGCAAGCGATGTTTCTTTTGGTGTTTTTAAAAAAGCAGACAGAAAAAATGTGGATGAAATAGAATTCTGAGGAAATGAGCAAGATCACAGAAAAGCAACTTTTAAAATATCAGCAATCTGGTATAATATAATAGTTACAGGGGAAAAAATTAATAGGCTCAGCATCTCCTAAGTAAAATGGAGCAGAATATAGAGACCTATTCTTCAGGAACAAAATAATGCCAGCTTCCCTAGTGACCTCAATTGCTTGATTTGTGCATATATAATAGAGCTGGGGTCATTTAGTTTTATTTGTTATCTTAACTAACAGACTCATTAAAAACATGCACAAACTTGGACCAATGAATGAGGGAGACAGGAGAGCAATGAATATCTCAAAAACTCAAGGATAATTGTAAAGGTTCCTAGGATAATAAAGTATAGAAGTTTATTAAGGATCAGCTCACGCTTTCATCTCTCTGTGTCCCTCCCGAGAAAACTTGCTGTGTGCCCATAGACATTTAAAAATAGAGATAAATAAATTTTGTCCTTCTGGGTTTCCCTCATCACAGATCAAGCCATACATAATCATAAAATGTCACTTTTTGTTTATACTGGCAGCACCCACTGCTCTTCCTGCTGGAAGGCATTTCTGAAGGATTCTGATGTTTCAGACATTGTAGAAGATGCCTTTTGGGTTTAAACTTGATTTTTTTACTGTTGACATTTTTCTTCACTTGCTTCTGTACCATGGCATATTTAGTACCTTAAATATCTGCAAGATGGAGTGACTGGATATTTCTTTAGCTCCACACAGTGAAGAACTTCCATCTGGGGAATAATGATGTAAACTTGTATGCCTCCTAATATCCAGGAGAGAGTCCTCTGTGTAGGGACTGGGAACTGAGAGCCTTATGCAACTCTTGGGGGTGTATTTCAGAAAGCACATGTCAATTTTTAAACTCAGGCATCATTGCAAAGTGATTGAAAAGAAATAGAAGTTATATTTATGTTCAAAAGACATCAGTAGCACAGTGCATCTGTGAATTCCTGTTCAAGTTCCACRTGATTTTGATTTCCCCAGCCCTGATCTGCTTTGGCAGTGTGGTGCCATTACACTCCAGTCTTCATGTCAAACTCGTGATGGTTTTGTGTTTCATTAACAGTCAGGAATTCGTCACATGCTTGTGTTCGGTCATTTGACTGCTCTTTATGAACCAAATGCACCATTTCTTGTGATTTGCTGACATCTCCATTTAATTCACTTGTCTTCCTGTCCTCCACTGCCCCTTTGCCATTGTTAATCACCAGCTTTTTCTTCTGCCCACACCTAGAAAGAAACAAAAAAAAAATAATTATAAATGGAGACTAACAACAATMATTTAAAAGAATGCTGATATTTAAGAAAAGGTGACTGGAAATCACCTTGTGCAAACTGAATATGCAAAGCACAGCATGCCTAAGAGGGACAATGTGTCTGTGAAGTTGGACTTTCAAGTGCTTTCTTCTTAAAGGAAGCGTATTTTGCCTGAATGACTAATTTGGCTGCTCRGTTGTACTATTATGTTTCTGAAATACTATTTTTTCATGCCTACTGACTCATAGATGAGGGTTATTCTATCTGAAGTAGCTCAGTTCACTGTGCTAATGTTACACACACCCTTGGGAACGATTTCCTGCTCTGCAGCCATAAAATGCTAAAAGACGCCAGCCAGGAGCTGTGGAGCTCCACAGCCTCCTAAAAGAGCAGCTCAGAGTGCTCTGCAACCAAGAGGAAAAAATGTGCTCACTGCTTCCTGAATAAAAAATCTCCACGAATTATTTGATCATTCTGATTTAAAAAAGAATTAAAATTCAACATTTAAGTAGTAAATAATTACTCCATTAAAAAGCTCAATTTTAACATTCAAGTTGCAAAAAGCTGATGAAGGCAATGGGAAATAACCTCAGAACAGACTCCAGAGAAAAGTAAAAGGTAAGAACATTATAGCCTATGCTTTAGGCTGGGTTTTTATCAAATTTCCTGGCTAACTCTGCACAGATCACTGCATTATTTTCATTCCTCAGCTTCTTCATCTGTAAACAGGAGTAAATAAAGCTCTGAGAGCAATTTAGCATGTATCCTTGTGACTGCCAGCTGTGATAGTGCCTCCTGTTTGGWAGGAGCAGATTATCAGACTATCCCAGAATCTCTGATTGTCTAAGAGAGCCCTTCACCTCATGCACTGACAGTGCTGTTAATGGTGGGGGATTWTTCCTGGCTTATCCTGTGGTTGTCACTGTCCCTGCTCATCTCACACCTTTCACTCTCAGTGAACAGGATTTTCCTATTAACAACTAATAGAGAACAAGAAATTTTCTGTGATCTATATACAGTTTATTTCCATTTACAACACCAAATGGTTTGTGGTGCTGCTGACTTCATGCAAGTGAAGGTTCCAGGTGTGTGAAGGCTGATGTGTGACCTGTGCACAACACGGTCACCTGGGTCCCCACCCCCAAGCCACAGAGCTGCACCGAGGATGCTCATGCCTGTATTTTGCTGCCCTGCTCTTTGCAGAGCTGTGGTGCCTGTCAGTGAGGCAAACAGTGTGTTCTGGAATTGCAGAGGTGTGTCCTTACCTCCTGCGGCTGTTGACAGCGATGCACACTGCGAGGACCAGCGCCAGCGCCACGAGAGCTGCGACGATGATCAGCCACTCTGCAGGGAGAGGTGAGGAGGGGAASGGAGCAGTCAGTGCACCCATTGTGCTTTGCCATTTCAAAACTGCTAGAACACAATCCCTTCTACTTGCTTTAAACTGTCCCACTCTTTTCCTAGTTTGCACGAATGTTTGTTTTTACAAAGTCTTTCTGTGCAAATCAAATACATTTTCATCATTCAGCTGTACACAGGCCAGCTCAGATTAAACACCCCATCACTGTTGTCACCTGTAGGCACCGCACCTTGGTGGCCGTAGGTGGAAAGGAGCTGAATCCCTGATTTATTCCAACAGCAAAAGGCTTAACATAACACACCTACAATCCCAGGCACAGACCAGGATGGCTTTAGCATGTTTTTAGTAAAGCAGRATTCACAACCTTCCCTTCACAACAAACCCTACTCTCTATTACCATTACCATTACTTGAGTCCTCTCCCAATGTCCTGTATCTCTTTGGTTTGAAACAACTCTCCCTGGTTTTACAAGGCTCGTGCATTTCATTAGAAATGAATTCTRATTAGTTAATTATTAGTACTCCACAGTGAAAAACTGATGTGCATTCTTCTTGTAGCATGTTCTTCTTTATACGTCCCTTCAGTTTTCCCTGAAAACGATGAGTTTTTCAAAAGGTGCTTCAAAGGTTATCTTCCCAAAATTTTCTGTGTGCCGGCTCTATTTTTTCCTATGTGACTAATGCAGTGCTTTGAGCTGAACACAGAGCTTCAGCTCTGGACTTGCTAGGCCTAAGTGGAGTGGGATAATTACTTTCTCTGTCTTAAAAATGACTTTACTACTAATAGGTTCCAGAATATATTTGCATTCTTTTGCAGCTGTATCATGGTGTTGGCTTMTTTTTATTCTGTTTTAATCTCCAAGCTCCGTTCAGCTATTATTTTCACTGAATTATTTTCCCATGCTATTTTCACAGCTATTATTTTYCCATGGATATGATATTTTGCATATATCTTAACCAAGTTTTGCCTGATTTCCTATTGATTTATGAYAGTTATTTGAATCTTAATCCCATTTTCCAAATGCATGGTCTCTCTCATTTTAATATCGCTGAAAAATTATATGAGTTACAATACACTCCATTTTTCAGACTACCARTGAAATGCTGAATATAATCTGATTCAGAACAAAGCCTGAACAACTGTGTTTGACCTTCATTTTCATCTCTTACCACAGCTGGTATGGACACAATTCCGTGCTTGGATTTTTAAAACATTTGACCTCAAAACCTACCTGGAACAGGGGCCGACCTTGGCTGTGTAGCTACTTTTGTTGTGGTGGTCTCTCCAGGGGAAGTCGTGGATTCAAACTCGCCCTTGTGTGGTCTTTGGTTACCATATACACTGGAGGTAGAGCCTAAAGAACAAAAAAAMCCATCCATTAGGCCAAATATGCCTAGTGAATATTTAGCAGCAAGGCACAAAGATTGTGATTGTCACAATTTCAAAATCATACTCTAGAAAGTTCATTCTGGAGTAATTAGTTTCAGTATGTTGAAAAGCAAAACTCATGGCTTTCCCCTCTTGTCTCCCTCATATGTTTCAATTCTATTCCAACAGGATAAAGCTGAACATCTAAAACCCTGATGCTCTCATAAAATAGAACAATATTTCTCTGAATGGTTGTGACTTTGACAGCTATAGAGTGGGACTCAAAAAAATCAGAATATGTTTTTCCTTAATAGAAAAAAAGTTCTCTTTTTTCTTTTTTGCAAACTCAGATGTGGATCCTCTTGTTTTTTTTTTTTTTTAATAAGTTGTGAAATTTGGTTCTAAAATGGTATTAGATCTTAAATCAGTCTCTAGTGTTTTCTATGTTGGCCTTACTGCTTAAACTTTTATGCAGTTACATTCCTGGCCCACCCCATTACCATAAGGGTATCCYAAATCTAAAATTATCAGCAGACTATAAATACAGTGATTTCATTTGGGGCTACTATTTTATTATCACTACAAAAAAATATATTACAGATCTCCACCTCTCTGAATTCTTCCAGACTCTAAGAAATTAAACCCTAACTSTAATCAGCTGTAAAGTTCTTTTTCTTTAACACACAACTCATTTCTGTCCAGCATTGCTGATCTCATTTCCTAGCAACAGCTGGCAAATGCAAAACTGAGAAGTGTGTTTTATCCCCTCTGTGAAGCATAGCCAGCAAGCAGTTAATGAATTTTCCAGAATTTTTTATTATTTTTATTAACAAGAAACTTACTGGCTGGCGTGTTGTTTGGTGCTCTCTGACAACAAAGGACAGAGCACAAATTCAGCAACAAAGACCTGATCTAGCACCAGAGAAAGCTGACCAAGAGGGACCTACCAACTTGTCTACCCTACATCTCAGCAGATTTTTTTAAGACCTTTTTTATTATCTTAAATCCCAGAGCTTTTCCTCCACAAAACCCTTGGAAAAGCATTCAGACATTAATTAAAATCTGCATGCTTAGAAACCTGCTACRTTTGCTGTTCCCCTGAGCACTGGGAAGAAGAAGCAGAGTTCAGCCAATTTCCCTGCTGCTCTGGCTCTGRGGAGGTGCTTGCAAGTGGCAGGGAGGGATCCTCAAAAGCTCTCTGCATTTCATTTTGGTAACAGATTATTTTCCTTTATTTTTTGTGTTCCTTCAGTGGACTGATTTGGACACTTATTCTGTGGATGCTTTGACGCATTGTGTGATGTCAGACCACAGTTCAAACATTGCTGCAGAAAAAAAGCAAATTAAACAAAGAGGTACAGTGCATCAAACCATTCATTTGATCARAGAAGGCCTTTAACAATACATTCATTAATCTTTTCCATTCCATTTCACCTGTATGGGGAAGCATTACAAATGAATGAACCCTTCAATTAATAAACCTTTTATGACAATGACATTTTGGTAACTCCCTTGTACTGTGTTCTTGAAAAGCACCAAGAGAAGGTAAGTGAAAAAAGGAAGGGTTTTGAGCAAAKGGCCTTCTGAGCCACTGACAATGCAAAGATTCAATGCAGATATTCACTGGAAAAGACTCAAAACAGTTCTTACAGGTTTTATGTGCTCAAAACAGAAAGGTAGCACACATTTTTTCATAGTGTGTAATGTCTGCACATAAMATTAAGGAGGCAGTTTAGATTAATTAAGTGAATAGGGCCTGTGAAATGAAGAAATGAGTTTTAGTAGGAAGACATTATGAAAAACAGATTTAGCTTTCCTAAAAAATTCTGTCAAATAGATATTTTACATTCACAGTACTATGCCTATGTCAAAATGCTATAACCAGGTAATTTTGTTGGAGTTGAATTTGCTGATGAATTTTACTTACACAAAATTTGTGAAAAAACAATTAGGCCAAGTTCTACCTCACAATATATTAATTAATATTAATAAACTATGGAGAGAATTCTCTTTCAAGTGTTTTCTGTATAATGCTGTACAGGTACATAATCTTGTTAATGTGCAAAGAGTGTCTGCAGAGCATTGGCCAAATTCTACTCTGGAATGGTTCCACTAACTTCCAAGAATGAGCATGAAAACAGTGTTTGAATTAGCTGAATTTGGAAAAAAAAAAAAAAAAAACCCCTTACTGTCAGGATGGTTATTTGTGTGGAAACTACTTTTGGGAATAAGGAAAAGTCCCTTCATTTCCCATATCCTTGGCATGTGACCACACATAAAAAAATACCAAAAATTATATGAAGTACAATAAGCAAACACTGTTATCTGCAGTAACTTCATCAAAAGCATAACCTTTTGAAAAACAAAGTTGTTGACAAATGAAATGTCATTTACAGCCCAGTAACACAGCTACAATTAATCACTGGCAAAATACCAACAACACAGATACAGAGAAAAAAATGTCACGGAGAATTACCCTGCTTTTGTATGTATTMATCTAATGTAGAAAAGTTACAGATGGGGCAAAAGTGACACATAGTTAAGGGTGGCATAGCTATCATTYGTGCCCAGCAAAAATAGAAAGACAAAATGCTACCACAAATGTATGGGCAGAGCAGAAAGTTGGCACTTCCTCACTTCAATAGTTGTGTTACCATGTGCTGATAACAGAGTATAAGAAAAGCTTATTTGCAMAACACTATTTGTGGCCTTGTAGCAAATGCTTTTACTGGAAAGAGATACCCTTCATAACATCTGAATCAGCAGGTTAAAACAATAACAAAACCCAAAAAGGAAATCATAATATGACACCCATTTACAATTATGCTTAGTACACAATTTGGGACAATAGCCATTGTCCACAATAACAGCTCACTGGTGGATAAATGAAAATGGTTATAATTCATTGTTCTTACTGGGAGTAAGAGGAGTCTGAAAGGGAACAAAGCGGTCTTCAATGTCTGAAAAYACTCCAGGTATGCCATGAACATGGGAGCCATCTGTGGTGTTCACCTGTTCCTCTTCCCTTCCAGGCACAGYGCCCGGTGCCAGAGGCTCCTGGGTCGCTTTCTCTTGGTCAGCATCATCCACAGACTCTGTCACTGTCACGATGGTGGCACGGTCAGGAGCACTCACCAAACCACCACCCACACCATTCCCTGGGCCACAGCAGCTGGGAAGCACCTCCACCTTCTTCATGCAAAGCACAGAAGGAGGAGAGAAGTCAGGAAGGCCCCTCCTTCCTCTTCCCCACTGTCACCGGCTTCTGAGAGACCCTTCAGCTCCACAGCCATGCTCAGCATGCTGGAGCCATGTGCAGATCCCAGTGACAGATGGAGAGGGGACACCTCCAGAAGAAGAGACTGCAGCAGCAACAACCTGACCCTGCAGCTCAGGGGTGAACGGCCTCACCTGTGCCAGCCTTGCCTGGCAATCCATAGGTGAGGAGAAACTGATGGCAGAATTTAAGGGATGGAATTCTTCTACAATCGCCCTGCCCTCACTATTGGGACACCATTCCCCAGCCAGGTGCTGCTGCTGAGCCACAGGAGCGTCTGAACAAGCCACCAGAGCACCTCCASCACATCAACCACGGCGCCAAAGCACATCCAGCCTTGACCCCACCGARGCACAAGGAAGGAACAGGAGGTGGGCACTCACAATCAAAGTGCCTGTCTCGCAGAACAGTGAGGAGATCACCCAAAAATAGCAAAGGACACAAGCCACCAAGTGCACCARCAGAGAGTCCCCTATGCCTTGTCCGCAGATCCTACCACCGATTTTTCACTGCAAGTCCACACCAAGAATTAAGATCCCCAGGATGAGAAAGACAGTGAAAGGAATCARCTTCAGAAGAAATAATGTCTCATTTCACACTKGACATGAGAAATGAGTACAGTCCATTATTCTTACTGGTACCCATYAGAGGAGAGTCATACCAGTGTCGGTCACAGTGGCTGTGGTCCTGTGAAAGAATTCATCCTCGGGGGCATCCGTGAGATTCGTGATGCCATCAGTGCCCTGTCCTGGCTCACTGTCTGCAGGCAGAGGTGGTGGAGTTGGGTCTGCGTGGTGGGCACCATCAGGGGAGGAAACAGCTGTGACAAGGTGGGGTGCCCACACTTCTTGGGTGACATCTTCCGGTGCCAGAATGTCGGTGGAGGAYGTGACTGTTGTGGCAATGGCTAAGTTAACTTCAAAAACATTTTAAAAAYCCACCTCACATATTGCTGCCTCCTTATTTAACTTAGTAATCTCTATTTTATTTACTAGCCTATGTAGAATATGCAGTGAGAAGAAGGAAAACCCAAACCCACAAGCAAAGAATATCTTCTGTATATGACACACTCCTTTTGGCTTGTCTTTCCCTTCACTGATACTCGCCACGCAGCCTACAAGATCAGTTTTGAAAATACCGAGTAAACATTGTTTAGAAGGGACAAAATAGCAATATTGTTTTCACAATGAGTGTAAGAATTCCTCTTGCTACACAGGAATTAGATTAGAATGACTTAATTTAAAACATTTGRACAAACTGATGAATTATACTTGGGTTTTCATATTTGCAACCGATGTGTCAAACCTCAAAAACAGCTAACTGTGAAACTTTACAGAATCTCATTCATATTTAGAAAACATGAGTAGATGATAGAGAACACAACTGTATTTTAATCCACGAACTRTATTTATAATCCACACAATCTATAGCTTTCATAACTCTCTCTGACAAATCCTAAATGTTGTGGATTACATAATCCTGATAAAAATGGATTTTGAGGAAGAAAAGCAAAAGGAAACTGCTAATTTTGCCTTAGAATTTCTTTTAAAAAAAAAATGCAGAGAGGAAAGATGCAAGAAGTTCCAAACAACTACAGTGCCATAAAAATACATCTTATTGTATTAAATAAATAAAACAGAATTTTAAATGAAGGTAAGTTTAAATGGATAATGCAGAGTTTAGGAATTTAAGCTAGAACTTTGCAGRACTACATGAAAAAACTCCATTAAATTATTTCAAATTTAAAGTATTAAGAGAATATATTGAAATATCAAGATCAGGTATGACCAGACATGAAAATCAAATTTGAAGTTTATAATTAATTTACACTACCAGCCACCTCCAAAAAGCATCGCTTTCTCAGTTAAAAATAAACCTGAGAAAAGTCAGGGGACAAAAGGAACAGGGCACCCAGGAAAAAGAAAAATCCTTAAATGGACAGGAATTCTTGTTGGGATATTGACATGCAACAAAATCATAAAAACATTTGCATTGCAAGTTCACAACAAGAATGCAGACTTCCAAGACGAGAAAGACAAGGCAGAGTCAGCTTCAGAAGAAATAATGTCTCATTTCACACTGGACATGAGAAATGAGTACAGTCCATTATTCTTACTGGTACCCATCAGAGGAGAGTCATACCAGTKTCGGTCACAGTGGCTGTGGTCCTGTGGAGAACTTCAACCCTGGGGGCATCTTTGGGGTTTGTGATGCCATCAGTGCCCTGTCCTGGCTCACTGTCTGCAGGCAGAGGTGATGGAGTTGGGTCTGTSTGGTGGGCACCRTCAGGAGAGGCAACGGCTGTTATGATGGTTTAATAACAGATGATTTAAACACAGATTATTTAATAGCTGGGAATTCCACATGTGTGCTGCTGTGGCCTTCCCATTACCATCCCATCCAAACCTCCTATTCCCCTTAAAGCACTGTTACCCTTTCTCTCCACAGAAAGGGCAGAGAAGGGTCCTGTACATCATCACTGCTCTCTCACAGTTTTGGTAAGGCATACCCATTTGCTACTCCTCTTTGCTTTTATACTTAATTAAAAAGACTCTCAAGGACAGGGGACATGGGAAAAGGCACAGAGGCAGCAGTCAGAAGAATTCCCCAACCTGCATCCCAGGCTAACTACAGAGTCTCAGCCTCCTGYATGCTGCCACATGCTGAAGAAGAGAGCACATCACGTTTTTAGAACATTGTTTTGATGTTATCAATGCTATGTGTTATATGAGACTGCATCATGATGCTGTGTCATGCCAGTTTTATAAATTCCTATCTCTCATCATTCTACAAATGAACCAGAGGGATAAATATTTCAATAAAGTCCATGAAAAGAAGACTTTTTTTGCCAGGTGAATATTCACATATTACATGGATTGATCTATTGATGTACAAATATATGTAAGTATGAATTCAACTTTATGATAAAGACAGTCGGGCAGCACCAAATCATGTAACTCATGTAACGAGCTGGATGCATTTTCACAGCCATTTCTCACTAAGGGATGACAAGCCCTARAAGTGGTCTTGGCAAGTAAAGAACAGATGTTTTATACCGAGCTAAAATTGAAATCTTCTGTCTCACCACCATCCAGACAGCAAGAGAAAATTTGTAGAAAGCTGTAGAAAGCTCTACAGTTTATGTCATTATTTTGAGAGATCAGCAATTCCTCCTCCCTACAATGTCATACAGTATCTTTCCAGGAGAGGCCATCTGAGAGACAGAAGTGATGTGACACACATARCTGACATTATTACTTGTACCTGTAGTGGCAGAGTGTCTTTCCCAAGCGTTCCCTCTGGAAGGAATAGCTCTATCCGTTACTCTATCCGCTGGCTGTGTGGCATAATCCTCTCCCTCGTGCCAGCCTGGATACACCCACGGCTCTTGTGCTGAGTCATTCTGTGTGGCCCCTTGGCTGRGGACCATAGCTGTTATGATGATGGTGAAGCAATTACCAACTCAGTATATAAAGATCCATTTCTCACATTATTCTCCTCTCCGGTTCTTGTCTCTATGAGAGGCCTTGCCTGCATGTCTACTACGTTTAATGGCAAAGAGAAGTAAAGTAGATTTTCTTCTCATCCTGGTTGATATTTATAAAAGCTGCCTACTGTCATCAGTAGGACAAACTTCTCCCTCAAACTGAGCATATGCTTTTCAAAATCAAGGCATCTTACTGTTTTTTCAAAAGCATTTCTCCAAATCTTGCTGACTTTTTACTGGCTGAATATCAAGCCAATATTCACTGATGCACAATTGAAAACCTCAAAAGCATAAATAACCCAAGAATATGACCCATCAGTAAGATTTTAATCACAGAATTTGAATGTGTTGACTATACCCAACTGACTATGCCCTTCAAAATTTCACTGTTCCATTAGTTGCAGCATCTCCAAGAAAACAGATAAGGAACGAGGGCAAATGGGATGCTAGCTCATGCTACAGATTTGTGAATGCTGCACACAATTAATAAGACATCATTCACACWATTAATAAGACATCATTCACCTGGAGAATATTTGACATTGCAGTTATTTAGAAAAACATTATCCATATCAACCAACGTGTAGTTTTTATCAGACAGTCACAGCAAGAGTACCCAAATCTCATAAAAAGCATAACCCTTGTTAATCTCTTCAACCCAATAAGGAAAAAAAAGGCAAAACATTTGCCCCAGTGCATTGCAATTTTAATTGCAATTAGGCCATTATCTATTGCTTTGTGGTGTAGTATAAGAGATTTATCAGAGACCTGTATTTGATAATCCACAAGAGCAGATGATGACTGTGGTGCACTCACTGCTGGCACTGCTTAACACASCACAGCTGTTGTTAACTCATAGATTTGGCACACTCACAGGAACAGAAATCAAAATATGTCAATTTTCAGTWACCAGATTTATAGYACAATTTGATCTTTTAAGTCTCAGTTGAAGYCTCTCTCTTATTCTACATTGTGCTTTGTTTTCTTTCCTTCAYCACTACTATCATCTTGCCATAATTCAAAAGAAGGATGAGTAGACATTACAGATTTTTTTTTAGATATAACTGCCATATTAACAAAACTGGGGAAAAAAAATCCCAGGTCCAGTAATGGCTTGCAACAGAGGAGTGAACACAGTTCCCAAATGAGTGAAAAATACAACACACATTATTATTTTTCTATTTAAACCATCTCTGTTTTCTACAGACAAAACGCTGGTAGCTTGTTGAAAGCTTGTGACTGCAYGACATGCAAAATGTAGGAGACAGCTACAGAATGAATCCATTAAAGGCCTTGACATGTAAGACAAATAGAAGAGAAACATCCAGGAACAGATCTGAAGAACTGACTAATTGAAAAAAAAATAACATCAGAATTGCTCAGGTTTATTTGCAGAATCCGTGTCATGGCCTGAGAATGCAAAAATACCAGTAAAAAATTCTAAAACAAAATCTCCGAAAAACCCTGAAAATTTACTAAAATGTGACCCATTATATTACCTGTAGGAGAAGTTTCCTTTCCAAAATAATTTTCGCCTGCAATAGTAAATTCCTGTTGTTCAATACTGCCAGTGGTGTTTGCAGGATTTTGCTCTTGAGTGATCCCTCCAGAATGAATGCTGTGTAATACTGGATGCTGGGTTGGTCCTTGGTGTTTTTCATTTTCACTTGTAACTAGTACTAATAAGATGATGATTGAATTAATAATGATCAAAATACCCAGCATCACTCATATTATCCTTATCATCATGGTCCACATTAGAAGGGTGTTTGGCTTTTGCATTTTGGCTCTTTTTCTTGTTGTTATTGCATTTCATGTGAAATGAAAGATGAAAGAAAACAGAAGTCCTCTGGAAACCTTATCCCACAAAAGCATCACCAGGAGCAGCAGCAGATTTCTGTGAGCTAGAAAGGATCCCAATGACCAGTGGAAGATAAAAGATATCTGAGAAGCCAAAGAGCTCATAGAAACAACAGCTTGCATCTCTTTTTCCTATTTATTAACACTAAATTATTTGTGTCTTCTGGGTTTTTAAAGTGAAAAAGTTGATGAACTTTCTCTTTTGATTTAGTATCTCAATTACACAATTACAAAGCTGGTTCTAAGGAAATTGTAACATCTTCTGAGATTGCATGCATGAAATAAGTAGGTTCGTAGAAGTAGATAAGCATACTTATTTTGAACTCAATGATAATTAAAGCTCTTACCAATTAAATTAATTCGTGGCTCACTCTTTAACTTGCTGTTGTTTACACAGCAGAAGAGGCAGTCAGAAATCAGCTGAAGTACCACCACCATGAGAGATGTTCTAACAAAGGTTGACAGGTTTGGAAAAGACACATCAGTAAACCTAAGATGAGCATCAGAACTCAGCTGGAAATATATTTTCCTTAGGTATCAAACATTTCTTGGATGGTATATTAAAAGTAAAGCAAAGGCTTAATCAGAACATGCAAAGAATGAGCTGTTGTAGATGTCATAAAACACCAGACAGAGAACCTATACTATTTCCCAAGAAGAGAAAAACCAGAGGCATATTTATCTTCACGTTCAGGCAATGAAATATTCATAAAGAAAGCACTCGCGCAAATGCAGCTAATTATTTTAAAATTAAACCTAATGCATATATATTGAGAGTTAATATTAATCAACTCATGAATACAACTGATCTAACAACACTTCACTACTAAAAGAAAGTTCTTGCAAAAACTATTTCTGTGTGATTACAGAATCTTTTCTAATGCCAGTTGTATAAACTTCCACTGTTCAAAACAATCTCAGAATCAGAAAGGCACAGCAAAAATGGCTTGAGAATGCACTCCCTAAGCCTTTGCCCACAGAAGGTTTTAAGCTTGAACATTTTGGTATCTCAGTTGGCTACTGGCACTAACACAGGGAGCAAAATGTTCACATTCATCTGGAGGTAGTATTCATACTACCTACTTTGTAGGAAAATTTTATGTATTTGAAACAACAGCTTTCTTTTTTTGTCCTTTGTCTTCAGATTTTATGATAGAAATTTTGAAGTGGAAAAAGGAATTTTTTTTTTCACTGAGTTGGGTCACCAAAAGTTACAGCCTGCTCATTTTTATTGCACACTTCTGGCAGTGCAAACTTAAAAATACCAGGGATGTGAGGAAAAGTGGCAAGATGTGAACTTTAGATGCAAAAGATAAACTTAGAATGACAGATGAATGTTACAGATGCCACCTCTGAGGGCTGTAAAGGTATTATTACACTGAACTGAGGCCAATGGCAATTACCAACAGCTGCACCACGAGTGTCACACGCCACTGAATTATATCAGAAATCTGAAATGCTTGATTGCTTTACCCCTGCTGGCAGAGCTAGGAGAGTACTCCTCTTCATCAGTAAAGGTGGGGYTCCAATGATTTTGTGTGGTGATTCCCAGAAGTGTTTCGTGTTGTGAGTTCACAGCTGTTGGGACAACGGAGGATTCAATTCTGACCATGCTCCAAACTTCTGTCCRTGTGTGCCATAAAGGTGATGGAAARTGCAAGTTCAGGCATAGCCTAGCATGGTCTCTCTACTCTTCTTATCAAATCCTTTCACATCAAACCAAAGCTTTTCTTTTCTTTGCATTGGSCAGATGCAAAGTTTCCCAAGAAAAAYGGGAAAAACAAGCAGCAGAAGAATAATTTATAGTAGAAGTAATGCAAAGCCATTACCACAGAAGTAGACATTTAAATTCAGGTTTTAAGAATAATGCCAGACCTAAGGGATATGGTCCCAACACATGTGAAACATGCTTGCTAAGTACTCAAGAAGCACTCAAGAACTCATGTTAGAATGTCCACCGCTGAGCAAAAAAAAGCGATGGCCAGCAAAAAACTGAGAGCACCTTGACAACCACCAGGTAGCCAAAATTAGTCAAGAAAGTTATAATATGATTAAAAAGATAAACCAGAACTTCCCCAAGAGTCTGTGCCCGGAGACTGAACACACTTTCACCCATGGAACATGAAGACACCGCAAGGCCATCAAAGGTATGGAATGAAATACACGTGTGGAGAAAGTTACCAATGCAGARTCTCAAAGATAAACAAACACCTAAAGCAGAGGAAGAAGAATAAAAAGTCCCAAAGCAAGATGATTTGATGATTTTGCATTTTCCACTAATACCAGAAACCACTTTTGAAAAAACACAAATACTGCGCTACCTTCAGAAAGATAAAAAGCTTATGAACAGTGACTGCTGCATAAATAAGAGCACAGACAACAAACACATTAAGATGAACTTAAATAAAATTGCAGAAATAGGTCAGATGATCATCTTTGTACAAATAAGAGCGTTAGAGTATAGTCATTAATGGCAATATCTATGCTAAAAAAAMCCCAGGCCTGGGGYCATYCCCTGTAAYAAAGCCAAGTAGCAGACTGTGYACTACAGTGGCACACARCATTTAGCTTWGACCTTCATATCTGGTRTTTTTCTTGGTTTCAGACAAAATTTTTTCAGGTATGGATGGCTGAATTAAAGAAGAGTTATCAGATGATTGCTGTGGAACTATCCACATCAAGAAAATAAGGCAGTATAATTAACTGGATCATGCCTAGACATCTGAGGCCACAAAACAAATGAGATGATGTTASAAGACTGCATGGGAAGTGTGCAGAAGTTTGAAAATATGAAACTGTTTTATTCACACTTCCCAATGAAAAAGGGATTTGGATTTGGCCTTCCAAAACTGTGCCTAAACATAGTCTTGCACTGACAGGAAGTCTGCCATTGAATAGCTGTGGGTTTTATATATATATAACATGAATTAGAACTGTTTTACCACTGCAAAAAATTACTAGATTGAAAGATAAACTTTTTCTTCTCGGAAAATCACGAGTAAATGCAAGCATTTGAAAAAGCAGGAAACTGAGATGTTAATTTTAAGTAGTGAAAGAAGAAATACAATTTTAAACATATGGACCTCAGATAATTTTCCAAAAAATATTTCTGAAGCAAGAGTTGATGTG